>NC_092215.1:29488598-29501049 GCF_043381705.1 Parasteatoda tepidariorum | reverse complement strand
ACCACTAAAGTAATATATATATATATATAATACACTGGTGTCAGAAATTAAGAGAATTTGCAGACTTGGTCGATTATCTCTGGAACTACTGGACCTATTTTAATGAAATTTGATCTGTACATACATTGATACAATACAATATAAATAACCCTTCAACAATTGTAATGCACATTCATGCTCGTGCGTTTAATAGGGGGTATGATCCCCTCTTACAGACCTTGCAGCGTGATTTCATACTTGAAATTACTCAGTTTATCATTTCTTGTAGCAAATTGGCCTGAATCGTCCTGCGGCAATTTCATACCTACAGACTCCGATTAGTGTTATGCACGATCATGAGTGTGTATTACAATTGTTGAATGGTTATTTGTTTTGTATTGTATCAATGTATGTACATATCAAATTTCATTAAAATCAGTCCAGTAGCTCTAGAGATAGTCGACCAAGTCTGCAAATTCTCTTAATTTCTCACAGTGTGTATAGATAGATTTTTTAACTTAAATACTATTTTCCTTTTTATTTTCAAGAAATAGTGCACAAAATCCTTACAAGGCATCATTATTTGTGCTATTTTATCTTTTTAGAAGTTTGGTTTACTTGCATATTATTTTCAGCGACTCTATGTATTATACATATCATTATACGGCATCATTAAATATTTTTTCTTTTTTAAAAATCTTTTTCCTGCATCTATATTCATATTTTTGTATTTCAACAAGTTTAAAAACAAGTTAAGTTTGTATTTCAACAAGTTGTGTTTCAACAAGTTTAAAAACAAAATCACACACCTTCATTTTTCTTCATGACGAAGTAAAACAATTCCTTGAAAAAAAAATGTGAAAATATCATAATATTTAAATTGTAAATTTAAAGTATTCTTTAACCAATTCTTCATATTTGAGATTTGAAAATTATACCTATGTCAGTTGTAATTTATTACATTTAGTAAAGCAGCAAGTCTTTTTGAATAATATATTCAAAACATTCGTAGGTAATATAAAAATAAGATTACTTTCTGCTATTTTAGAAGAAAGGGAATTAAATGCTGCTTTTTTTTTCCTTTAAGCCGCTAAGTGAAAAAATTAATAATTGAATTATAAATAAGACCTTTTATTTCAAGAAATAAATATTATTTAATTAATAAAACTAAATTTAGGAGGATAAATTAATTATTTTTTGGAAGTTTGTTAGTACGTTCTCTAAAGAGATCACTTCGTTCCCCGAATCCGAAAAATATAATATTTTGATGCGTTAGCAATCAGTGTAAAATTTCTTCGCGTCAATGTACAGAATTTTATGCTACTCTGTTATATTGAAAAAAAATTTATTATGTACAGAATCTGCACTGAATCAGAAAATCTCTGTGAGCTGTGCTGCTCTTGATTTTCTGTAATATTTCAGGACTCTTTTACAATGTATCCCATTTTTAAGCTTTCGAGAAAAGTGTTTTTTTTTATATATATAATCTATATTTGCTTTATATATAAAAGACATAGAAAACACGAAACATTTACACGTACTGTAAAAAATTCCATATGAAATCATAGTGGAAAGTACCGGTTCCTTGGAAGCATCATCCATAAAATCCATTTTTACCGTAAAATATTATGCTGCAATTTTTATTTAATTAGAGTCATTCAGTGATTTTACGATAATTTTTACTCTTAAAATTGCGGTACATAAGATTTTTTGTACCGTAACATGTTCCGGTAAAAATGAATTTTAAGGTAAAAAAGTACCAATACTCTAAGCGCCGGCTTTTATTTTCTTTTTTTTTGGCGTAATTTGATCCCGAATTTTTTACTGTCCGGCTTAACTAATGACAATGGATCTAACCCAAGGTTTATTTATACCACTAAAGTAAAAGTATAAAATATCCAAAAAATATCTTGAAATATCCACCAAAGACATGCAAGCGGAAATATAATCAATGAAAGACAGTTTGATTCAATAATTGGATCCTGGAGTCTTCTTGTCTTTTAAGTTGTGTTAACATGAATATGAAGGTTAATGTTTATTGCAATGAACAAAAAATAATGTAAAAAAAGGAATAAGTAGTGAAAATCGCTGAAAAAGTTTGGATATATATTCAAAGAAACATAATAAATATTTCTTTTTTCTTATTATTTTTCTCAACGAACTCCGCGTGAGAATAATTCTATCATTTTTCTCCAAAAAAAATCTTTTATTCCAGAAAACGAAATTCAAACCCTTTTCTAATCCAAGATAAAATTAGAGAACAAAAACTTAGTTAACGAAACAAGAACTGAACTGGGGAAAAAACGAACTAAATTACCTATTGTGAGAAACGACGAAACTATTCCGAGCTTTGGCCCCGACGAAAACAATGAGTAACTTGCATGTTATCCTTTCATCTTGTTATTGCTTTGAAAGATTTTTTCAACGCATTTCCATTATTGGGTGAATCACTCCTAAGTCGTAAACATATCCTCTTCGATTTTTTTTTTTTTATGAAATATGTTTTACTTCATTTAAAAGAAAAACTTATTGCATGTTTGTTGTCGGTTCTTTCGCTAGAAAACAACAACAAATATGGCTTATGCATAGGAAGCTTTGTAGATATACACTTATAAACTTCAACGCAATCAATAAGTAAGATGAAATCAAATAACATTTCGTTGTAAGGTGTTGTTTTTAGAAAAATGTGTATACATTTATTTTTATGGGCGAAAATCGTTTTAATAAAGTGTTCTGGTAAACAAAACACTAAAAATAATTCTTTGAAATTTTCTTTGCTGTAAACTAATTATTAAACTTGTTTAACTTCGCAAAAAGTTTTTAAATTTATCAGCATTATGCCTCTTATATTATATTTGGTTTAGTTGTGGTTAAAATGGGGTTGTTCTGTGTCAAGGAGCTTTTGAAGTCTGCTCCAAGTTTCATCAACTTTTGGAAAGTTAGTTCGACGGCTAATGGTTTCTAATTGTTTAACTTTTGATTTTTTGATTGATTCAATTTATAATTTTCCCGTGAATCAATATTTTAAATATTTCATTCAGAAAATATAACTAGAAAAAAAATTTAAAATCTGAAAGAATAATAAAATACAGTTCGCGATTTTTTACGAACTTAGGGATCATTCCTACTGAATGAAGTTTGATCGTTCTACTTTAAATGCACCAATCAAATTCTTAATTTCTAATTGTATATTTTATATAAATTTCTATTTTGAGGAAAAAGTGACAAAAAAATAGTGTTGGTGCAGCGTTGGAAAATATTGTTTATTAAAGTGAAAAGTTTGTTTCCAAAACATTTGAGTTCTGCACAAAATCGTTTATTTATAATAAAAATAGAAGAAAAGAATAAATTTGTGCTCTTGACTATTTAATTTGCATACATTTGCACAGAAATTTTATGTGAGATATTTTGAGAAGAAATGTAATATTTAAAAGCATTAAAAAATTTACTTTAAATTTTTTATCTATTTTAACCAAAATTTTTTAGAACTTAATTTGCATTTAACATTTTTTCTTACTAGCTTTTAAAAAAAATATTGATTTGCTGTTAACATTTTTTCTTAGTAGCTCTTAAAAAAAATTTTAATTTGCATTTAACATTTTTTTTTTGAGTAGCTTTTTAAAAAAATTTAATTTTACAATTGAATTAACAAAATAGATATATCGCTTGAGATGCATCGTTGTCCATTTTTTAAACACTCATTTCGAGCTCCATCCGTTTCCTTAAACACGCGTTTCGAGCTCCATCCGTTTCCTTAAACACGCATTTCGAGCTCCATCCATTTCCTTAAACACGCGTTTCGAGCTCTGTTCATTTTCTTAAACACGCGTTTCGAGCTGTGTCCATTTTTTAAACACGCATTTTGAGCTGTGTTTATTTTCTTAAACACTCGTTTTGAGCTGTGGTCATTTTCTTAAACACTCGTTTTGAGCTGTGTCCATTTTTTTAAGCACGCATTTTGAGCTCTGTTTATTTTCTTAAACACTCGTTTTGAGCTGTGCTTATTTTCTTAAACACCCTTTTCGAACCGGGGAGAATTTTATGTAACCCACAATTCAAGTTTTATCCCTATTAAACATGCATTTCAAGCTGTGTCAATTTTGTTAAACACGCGTTTCGAGTTGTGTCCATTTTCTTATACGCGTTGTGTTGATTTTCTTAAACACGCATTTTGAGCTGGGGCTATTTTTTTAAGCACGCTTTTCGAGCTATGTTCAAAATAAATAGTTCACCGGCAAACTGCCTTATATAGCTAATGATAAAACCTAATGGAAAAAACTGATCGCAGAAGAAAAAGAGCGTAAAGTTTAAATATCACTTACGCTCTATGTAACGAAAAAAAAAAACGTAATAAAACTTTCGTTTTAAAAACTTTCTCGTGTTTTTAGTTATGATATAAAAATATTTTGCTTGCCAATATTAAAAAATGAATAAATAATGAAAAAAATCGCTATATTTTTACGATTTTTTTGAGTTTTAACCTCCCAAATATATTTTTCGCAATTTTGTTTTAACTAACTTTTAAGCGGTCAAGATAGGGATACACATTTAGCACATGTTTTTTCCTAAAAATAGGAAGAGAAGAATTTCGGGATCTTGAAAACGTTAAACTGAAAGTTATGCGCTTTGTTTGTTCTTTTATTGTGGTAATCTAGTTAAGGATCTTATCGTTGCCAGTAATTGTTTTACGTGTCAAAAAAAATCGTTTGCTAGATTTTACTTCTTTATATAGTGCGTAAAAGATTGGCGCCATGCCTTCTCCGCTTCTCTTCTATTCTTAAAAAGTCTGGGGAATTTTCGAAACATTTAAATGGTTTAAACTCTAAATAACTAGGCATTTGATAATAGATTAATGACCTCTATCAGGTTTACGAAATCCAGATGTTACCGTAACATCTTCTAAGAACACAAACATAACTATTCATCACTTTTCATTTTATTTTAATAAGGAAAATAAGACTATTGCTTTAATATTCCATAAATTTGTTTGATATAAATAAAGAAAATATAAAAATATGCCTACATTTAATTTGTAGTCAATAAATCGTAGGATTAATTTGACCCATGCCCGGCTATAAAAAGTGGTCGATATGTGAAAAGCACCTATATAATAAGCAGTGGTATACATCCATATCTGTCAGTTTCTCCCGTTTAAACGGGGGATCTTTTTGAATATTTCAAAAGTTAGTAAATCGTACAATTTAAACTGAGAAAAAAAATTCAAGCAATTTATAACTTTTATTTATTTTTTTAAAGAACTGAGAGTATTCCTTTAATGTTCCGTGAATTGGTTAGAAATAATTTAAAAAAATATGAAAATATGCAAATTTTTTATTTGTATATGATTGGTTTACCTAACACTGCTTTAACCCATATCCGTCTACAATATATGACCATTAGTGGTCGATATATGAAAAACGCCTATATAATAAACGGTAATATATATTCATACATGTCAATTCCCGTTTAAACGATGAATCTTTTTGAATATTTCAAAAGGTAGTAAACCATACAATTTACAGGGAGAAAAAAGTATGGTCTCAATCTACCGTAGTTATGGTTATGGTTAAATATAGTTAAATATGGTTAAATTTACAGTGTTTCTGGCTCTAAGGGAACACCAAAAACATCGGTAATTTAAAAATCGATAATGATTTTGGCAAAATTAACGAAAAAATATGACTTTATAGTATAAGATGAAGTATGGTAAATGTGGTAAAATTTTATGATTTTATCATAATACCTTTAGAACATAGCAATAAAAAAATTTGTTCTGCTTAATTTATTTTTCAGATTTGTATTTTTTGCTAAACGTGTGGTAATCAGAACTATATTTTTGTTCAGCAACCATTAAAATATGAAAGGAAAAATTTCCAAATCAATAATTCAAAACAGTATATTTTAGTTTTAAATGTCTATTTACAAGAAATGTCGCTACCATACAGTACGGTAATTTCACCAGAATATTTTTACTCCATGTTCAACTTTACTTTTGATTTTATAATTTTTTTGACTGAAACTATACTTAATCAGTTGAAACAAATATATCAGACCTGTGAAGTTTAATAGCTGGCAAAAGGATACAAATTAAAATTACATTAATTGTTATTTCGCTTATCACTTTCAACATTGTTAGGGACTACGACTTCTGGGTTTATATCTATGCACATCTGTTCATACTAAGTGGATATTTCTTAGTGCTACCTACCACTTTAGCTTTAAAAAAGAATTGTGCTCTCACTTTAGATCCAAATACAATTATTTAAATTATTAACATAACATGATAGATAAGACTCTCATGTTTGGGAAAAATAAATCTTTAATAAATTATGAAAAATAAATTATGAAAGGCTTGTACTGCCTCTTTTTTGAAAATAAGTAAGTAAATAAATAAGACGCTAAACATACTCAACAAATTATAGTGGAAAAAAAACTATAGAAAAAACAAGGAAAAGGTTGTGAAGATTTTTTTAGAAAAGAAAAAAAATTATAATTTTTTTTAAAAAATTCACAAATTTAAAATATTTGAAAATTTGAAAAAAGAAAAAAGAATTTTAAATTTTAAATTTTTTTCAATTTGTGAATATTTTTTAAAAAAAAAAAATTTCATTAATTCTTTTTTCTCCTTTAAAAAATATTTATATCTTTTTCCTTATTTTCTCTACATTTTAACTAATTTGATAAGTTCTATGTACTTATAGCATATGCACAGTAAATGAAATTTATTATTATTTTTCTAAATTTCCTTCGTTAACCTCTCTTTATATATATAGATATATATTTATGAGTGAAAATTTTCTCTGTTGCAAAACTGTTATCTATAATGATTTCAATTACCAAACCTTCTGAGAAATCATTCTAATAATTCGAAATTAAATGTTCCATATTAAAATAAACCTTGAAAGGCATTTTGAAAGTTAACTGGCTTCTGAAATGAATAGAAACCTAGAATAGAATAGAGAATGGATAGAAATGAATGTTTGTCCAGCTGGAATTTTCAATCTGGCATATCAAAATTGGACCGTGTATGCGTAAATCATATGCACAATCCTGAGCACTTAGCTTTTATTACCGATTATAAATCACCCTATTACCAATTTTATATCACCCTATTTATGACCAATTGTATGTTATCCTGATTTTTTTTATCCTTTATTTTTTTCATTTTATATCCTTTTTTCTTGAATATTACGTAACAAGTACAATTATATTATAATCCAAACTTTAAAAAAAAAATTATGCGATGTTTAAACAATTGGGATTGCATAGCAATAAAAAAAACTTCACTAACTTTAAGCATTGCAGCTAGTCATGTAGTCCAAAGGAATCATACAAACGTATCTTTTATTTAAAAGCACATAAGATTGTGTGTAATTGACGAACTGCTACCGTAGCGAACAATGCGTACAAATTAGATACAATTCAACTTTTTATTCGGTAGATCAAGAAAATTTTGATGTCTGGAAATTCTTATGTTTGATTTTTGGACAATTGAAAACTTTAAACAGAATGGCATAAAATTGAAAGCACTGTGCAAAATCAGATTTCGATAAAATACATATGAAAGCCCTTAGATTTGAAACTTATTAGACATATCTTCCTTTAAAAATTATTCTATAGGGCAGAAAAAATTTGTTTTTAAATTGTTTGGCTTTAGAAGAAACCGTTTTATCGACAACCACGTTCCGATTCGAACATTAAAGGGCCTCATGACCTCCTTATGAAAAAGAAACTTTATGTGCCCACGCGGCTTCCTCATAAATCTTGGTCTCACCTAAACTGCTGATTTCCTTTTGGATTTAGTCAAACGAGCATTCTTTTAAATCTGAAATTTATATTATGAAAAACCAAAGGTAATTAACTCTTTGACGCAAGTAGGACATCAGTGTCCCTTTCATGTAAAAATTTTTTAACTCTATCATTACAAGCAAAATATATTTTAGTATTTCTTAATCAAAAAAAAACAGTCTAATACAGTGAACTCTCACTACTACGATATCCGATACAACAGTAACTACCTCTATTACAGTAATGTTTCGTGGTTCCGACGAATGTGAATTAATGTTATCCTCCTCTCAATATTGCAATATTCTCTGAAACAATGAATCACTGCAAAAAATTTTATTTTCCTTCAAATTTCAACTTTATTTTCTACATTTATTATTGGTTTTCAAATAATGTAAGAAATCTTATTTTATCATATTTTGCCTTTTTTTTTTCGGTCTTCTTTTCTTTCTTTTTTTTTCGGTCTAAAGACTCACTACTGATTATGTACTTATCTTGTTTCTTTTTACCACAGTAATTGGCTTTTGTATTCAGATTTCAGTACCCAATCCTTGACATACACAAAGCACCCCAAGACCTTCTATTCTTAGAATTGCCTCCCTTATCTAATAAGAAGTCACTGATTTCATATTTACCTATCTGATTTCATATTAAACCATAATTAACACACTGCAAATTGAATTTTTATGTAATATAAAAATAGATTTATAGTTACTAAATATATAAGATTGAAATTTAAAAAAAATTTATTGTGCCCCCAAAGTATGTAAATCCCTCGACATAATAATATATCCCTATACAACAATATTTATTAGTTTCCTGAAATATTGTTGTAGCGAGATTTTACTGTAGTTAATAAAAAAAAAAGCTGTTAGACTATCCGAATTATGTTTGTACTAAAATATAAAAACCAAAAAAAGTAGTTTGAGAATTTTTTTCTTCATTCATATTCAAAATTTCCTCAAAAATTGATTATGTTAATTTAAGAAATTCCAATTATGAATAACTGTTTCTCTTACATCATCTGATTATTTGAAAAGTTATTGATTGGAAATAAGCCGTGATTGAAAGACTTTAGCTTTAACGCTGAAAAAGACAGCGACGTTTCTTTTGCTGTATTTCATAACTATAAATTATTAAAATGTTAAATATAATATTCTTCTCTTATTTTGACCTAAATTAATGCAAAATAATAATTAGAAAAATTATGAAAATTTGTTCAATGAAAATTCGTGTTCAAAGGGTTAAATATTCTTCATTTTTTTTTCTATACAAATAAATCATTTGGTAAAAAACGGTTTTAAATGTCTTTATATTTGTATATCTCTATCTACCTATATATCTATATCTATATGCCTATGTATCTATATATCTATATCTATATACCTAGGTATCTATATATCTATATATCTATATCAGGGGTTTCCTAATCATACTTTATAAAACATAAGTCTAAATTGATTTTGATATATCATTCACTCAGTGNATATATCTATATCTATATATCTATATCTATATATCTATATCTATATATCTATATCTATATATCTATATTATCTTTATATTGATTTTTTCACTATAATTCTTGTATTTTCTCATTTACCTAATAGATGAAAGAGATAATGTTTAAATATCTTTCTTTCAATTTCCTAATCATACTTTATAAAACATAAGTCTAAATTGATTTTGATATATCATTCACTCAGTGTTAGATATACTAGAAAACACAGATAGCCGATAGTATATCATCCTGATTACATTTCTTTAAGCGAATTAACTTATTCTGCGAATCCATTAATAAATAATAATATTTGTACTGAATTTAAACAGGCACTTTTCAAATGAAAACAATAATGTTAACGGCTAATTTTGGAATTCTATTGATACTTATACTATATACACTAAACATTCACTACTCATACCTTTATATTTAAAAATACTACCATTACAGTAATTTTTTTAACTCAATTTAGGACACCCAATTATCTGAAACAATAAATTTAAGAATTTATGACCAAGTTATCTTGCCGTTGCTTACTGAAGTGTGGAAGTATAGTTTGTCTATAAAAAGTACTCCCTCGTCATTTGTTTGGACCTCTTTCGGTGACTAAGGCTATGAGGTTTTACTGTTTCCAGTAGGGTTGTTGGGTCAATATTTAAGACACATTGTGCCTCGAATTGGTGATAAAAAGCGAATTCACGATAGCAACACAGAATTGTTATTAGAAAAATAAATTTTCCTACTGATTAAGTGATCAATATTATACGAAGAAGATTTAAATGGAAAACATTTTTATTTATTTCTGATATCAATACAGAAAAGTTAAAAACGAACATCCTTCCCTTCTTACAATAGATATGTCCAAGTTAGAGATGAACTAGATCAGTGTCCCACTATCATTCAATCAATTTCCGTTTGCACTATTCCTATAGGATAAATCGTATTCATATCCCGATAGAAATGTATTCGTATTGGTTGCTCCTGTATCTGATTGATCATTGATGGATTTCCAGTGGACAGGTAAGTAAAGTTACGCCATGTTATACATCTCTATTTTTACCCATATAATAAAACAATGCGAGTAGGACCACCGGTTAAGTTGTCTTCTTTCCAACAAAAAAAAATTCTATCGCTATTTTTAATATTTCTGACGCACACATAAAAAATTTTACTTTTGTTGACCACATAACTATCAGGCTCCCTTATTTCCCTGAATTACAACTTACTATTAAAAATAGCATTCATTGTCGTTAATGAAGTCAAAAGGCACTTTATTTTATTTTATTTTTATGATTTGGAAACTTGTTGTTTAAACAATTCTGCTCTAGAAATTTCTGTATTTTATAAAATACGTAATTCAGTCTACAATCTGTAGGGGAAAAAAAGTCTACTAGTATTTTAAATTAAAATAGATGTTCATTATAAAAGAAAAAAAGGTCCGTCACAACGGACTATTACTGTACTTTCTCTCATATATTTTTTTTAACCAGGATTCGCATTTTTGACTCAGATTACAAGCAATAGCCAGAAAATGCAACCTAAATAAGGTAACTATGAAAGCATTCAAGCTTCTGGGTGTATATTTAGCTTTTTGCATTTTACTTGAGGCATTGTTTCTGATGTTTTTTTTTTTTTTTACCGGAAATTGAGTGAAAACAAGCTTGAAACTTTCTGTGAAATAGTTTTGAAGGTGGGTTTTTTTCAGTAAAAGTGCAAATTACGCAACTGACATAGGTATTTATACAAGTGAAGCGCTGATTTCTATTTATTTTTTCGCGCTGAATCGAATGAAACTATTCACAAATCAATGGAACAAATAGTACAAAATTTAAAAGACTTTTTATTGTATAAAAAATACTTCTTTTGATTTGGACTTATGTACACTTCTTACATGGCTATGTAAAAGCTACATAAATACGAAAATGATATTTTTTGAAGTAAGTTTTCATGCAGCATTGAGATAAAACACGAATAGATAAAATAAATAGCTAATATGTTATAAGAATTGTGCGTGTGCGATCTTGTACTTGCACTTGCATGCACATCTCATTATGCTATACAAACAAGTGAGGTATTATTTCCTATGTATTTTTTTTCTCCCTTAATTGAATGAAGAAAATAGAGAAAGGGATTAGTATTTCAAAAGTTGCAATGTTTTTTCCTACCTATGCATAAAAAGTGCTTTTTTTTTATTGTACTTATTATGAAGAAATTCCTTATAATTTCAAGGTTTATTTATTCTATCAGCTTGAATTTTAGCTCTTTCAATTCTACATAAAATTATTACATCGGAATATGTAACTTACATGTTTAGAAAGCTTCCAGATACCAAAGTAAAAAGCGTAGATAAATGCGTGTTTATTCCTTGAACAAAATAATAAATAAACTTAAAAAATTGGAAAAAGGGAAATGCTCCTACAACCCTTTTTTATTTCTTTTAATATTTGACACACATTAACCCTTGATACAGAGTTTTTATTAAACATATTTTTTTTCTTTATTTTGTATCAATATTTTATTCTAGGTCAAAATAAGTGAAGAATATTATATTTAGCATTTTAATAATTGATGGTTATGATATACAACATGAAACATCGGTATATTTTTCTGCGTTAAGGGTAAAATCTACCAAAAAAGAAAAAGAAACTCACTTCCAACAATAGTTTTTCAAACTTGCAACGACTTGCAGTTATTTAGATCTAAAACAAACATTTATTCATCATTGAAATTTCCTTAATTTACAAAATCAATTATTGATCAACTTGCAACGACTTGCAGTTATTTAGATCTAAAAAAAAACATTTATTCATCATCGAAATTTATTTAATTTACAAAATCAATTATTGATCAACTTGCAACGACTTGCAGTTATTTAGATCTAAAAGAAACATTTATTCATCATTGAAATTTCTTTAATTTGCAAAATCAATTATTGATCAACTTGCAACGACTTGCAGTTATTTAGATCTAAAAGAAACATTTATTCATCATTGAAATTTCTTTAAATTACAAAATCAATTATTGATCAACTTGCAACGACTTGCAGTTATTTAGATCTAAAAGAAACATTTATTCATCATTGAAATTTCTTTAAATTACAAAATCAATTATTGATCAACTTGCAACGACTTGCAGTTATTTAGATCTAAAAGAAACATTTATTCATCATTGAAATTTCTTTAAATT
>NC_092215.1:29460092-29488524 GCF_043381705.1 Parasteatoda tepidariorum | reverse complement strand
TTTTCTCATGTTCCCATTATCTGTACTAGTATCAACAGCAATATGTTAGATTTGGGCCTTCGTTATCAACAATGTGATGTTATATATATATATATATATATAAGGAAGACCGATGTCCGATCTGCGTCAAAGGTTTAATAGCAGCCCTTCTTACTTGTGAGTGATCATTATTTTACCAAAAGCTTTGTTCACCAATTTATGAACCTGATTTTTTTCAAACAAATATTATCAAGCCAAAAAAGAAACTTGAAAAGCAAAATATGCTACAAGACATATTTATGCATAAAAACCTTTTTTTAATAACTTATAGGACATAATTTAAATTCGCAATTTCCATAAGATGCCCAATTCCTTTCATTCTATATTATTCGATAAATTGATTTCAGAGTTTATTTCGTTGTTATTTCTATCTAGCTATTAAAAGAATTATGTTTCATTTCCATAGTAACTATCGGTTCATTTGAAATACTACGCATTTCGTCCTGAAAAAAGAGGTTTTTGACTTTTTCTAAGAGTTTTTTTTTGAAATAGTAGGAAATAATTTAATAGTTTAAACAGTTTCAAAAATTAATTGATGAGAAAAATAGTATTATTTAAGAAGATATCTTGTATTTTTTATAATAAAATTTTCAAAAAATTATTTGAATTATCTCTTTTTCATACTTTCTTTTCTTCTTTTTTTTATATAAAAAATTTTTCAAACAATACCTTTCAACCCATTAGGCGCCATTGTTCTAATCTTGCGAACACGATTTTTTTTTTTTTTTTTTTTTTAATCTTCAAAAAGATTTTAACTTAATTATTTAATTTTTATCATTAACTTTATAAAATTCAGACGTTCGTGTACATCAAAATAAACTATTATTATAAATAGCTTAACATCAATCTAAAACCATTAAATTGCGATTTTTTTTTCAGATGAAGAAGGTAGCTAATAAAAAATATCCACTCTGTCAAGCATTAATGTCCTAACTTTTTTTTCATCCTTATTGTAACAATTATCGTATTTATTTATCATTTATTTCGTCAAAATTTAAAAAGTATGGGCTCCTCTCAGCTAGGCAAAAAAAAAAATTTTTTTTTAAATGTAAAACGAATTTTTTTTGCCAAGAGTTTAAGCAAATTATTTCATCGCTTGATAATCCAAGACGCTGTGATAATCGCTTCATGGGTTAAGTTCTTCTATATACGATCTTCAAATTTTCTATTTAACAAGCAAATATGGTGCTTTATGCTATGTTATAACATTTAACTGGGTTATAACAAACAGAAATAATATATATTTTAACGAGAAAACTAAAGCCACGAATGTTAACCTCTCTATCTCTGTTTTTAAATGTTTATGGGATAGAACGAAAAAGAAAAAGAGCAATGGCGTGATTGTTTGGTCATGTGATCGTGACGTATATCGAGCTGTCATTTAATGGCGTGTTCTCTGACAGTCAAGTTGTAGGTTTCATCTGTAGCAGCCGTTGTTTATTCAAAACTGTAAAGATGTCGCATTCTACGAAGAGCTTGGACGATGAAAATTTGATGGGTATATATTTATTTTATATGAATTATATTTCAAATCCACTTACTTATCCCTAAAATAAGATATTTTTTGTTTTGATATAAAATGTGCGTATCTTGATTGTTTGTTTTGGTTCAATTGAACTGTCAAAAATGGTGTTGTATACATGGATAAATCGTCGTATATAAAACAAAAACCGCTTTGTCACATTTGTTTTAGTCTATGTGAACTTTTTATTACGATTAAAAGTTATAATTATGAATTATTTTTTATTAAAGAATTAATAAATAGTTAAAAAACTGCAACAGCTGTTCTGTAATGCTGCTTTGTTTACATTTGTGGGAATATATTCTTCTTCTTTTTATAAAGGTCAGTAATTTGTCGCATCGTGATTTTGCTTTGAATGTTTGAGTTTTATAATGTCTTAAGCACATTTTCTCTTAAGTATTATTTGAATAAAATTATTTTAGTTTTTGTATTTAATTGGGCAAATGCATTTCTGAATTGTCAAATTTATAATTTTTAAATTAATCAAATTACTTTTGTGGAAAATTAATTAATTATGTAATTAAAATATTTCTTTGAATTTTAAAAAAAAATGTTTTCTTCGTATTCTGCTCATCTTGAAATATGCTATCAACCATGTACAAATTGTGACATAAGTATGAACTATTATAATAATTAAAAATATTTTTGCTCATTATGAAAGGTTTAATATTCTACTACTAATAAATATTTGCCAAATTTTTATAGATTGTAATTTGTGTTGAAGTTACGTTGTATGAAATAAATAGAATTAGAACTAAATCCAGTCAGTGATTTGTCATCTTATATCAAGATTCACTAGAGTGGGTTCAGCCCGAAAAAAAACCATCCAGGTTTTCTGGGTGGGTCCACTTAAAAAAAAAAAACTTTTTAAGCAGAGGTGGGTTTTCAAAATTTACTGTACTAGATTAATACGGTTTACTGCAAGAGAAAAATAATAATATATTAATATCATTTAAGCAAAGACTTCCGAAAAATTGACGATAAATTAATTTTATATAAATTGAAATACATTCAACTTGTTTTGAAAACATACTAACATAACTATTTAGGAGGGAAAAGTGGAGTATCTGTTCTAATGAAGGGTATTGGGACTCGTAAAACCTTCTGTATTTACTTCTAATATTTATTAGAGACATTTATTTTCTTAATTTATTCTCTGTTACAATTATGATTTTTATTTTTATTATTATTCCAACTAAATGGCTTAAAACCGAAAGCGGTATTCTTTTGTTATAAAGCAATCCTATAATATTACGTTATTATGTAAAATTTTATGAAAAATACATTGAAAATGGTATGTAATTTAACCGTTTTGCAATTATTAAGCAGTATATAAGTTTTGTAATAAGTTCTATATTAAATTGTTTCCAGTCAAAACTATAAAATAAATAAGGAAATACAAAACTGATAAAATAAAGAATACAAAACTGATATTAAAAATTAACTTATCATAATATTACAAAATAATTAGACTAAAAAACGTTTAGCAAAAGTTGCAATAGTAAACGAGCAAAACGATTACGTTTAAATTTTATTCCAGTAGATTCTGGAACAAAATGAACGTTAATGCAATAAATTTTTTAGTCTTTTGATTGAGTAATTATAATTTTTATGTAGCAATCTGTTGGTAAGAAATAATAACAACTTGGCAATTTAAAACTTTCAAAATCATGGTTAGATTGCAACAAAGCAATTCATAGTTACCAAATATTTAACTTTCGTGCTGGCAGCAAATCTCGCAATTTCATTAAAGACTTTGGAATCTAAATTTAAAACATTTCTGAAAAAGCCCAAGTGGACTGGGTTTCAAAAAAAGGTTTTTTCAAAATCTGCCTCATATGATATTGATATTATCTGTTAAACCTTTAGCAAAAAAGTAGCAGGATATTTCTGTATCGTGATTGATCTCTCGCGCCAACTACAGGTATCAAATAAATTTTATGCTTCTAAATTTTTTTTTTAAAAATAAACATGTAATGATTGCCTGGAAGTGGCTACGAGTAATATCCTTCCTGTTGATCCCTTTCTGTGATTTTTTTTTGTAGTTTCTCACAAATCACTGCCTGGAAGTAATCAAGACTTGGCAATTAGTTTGCATAAAAATATTCCCAAGGAAACAATATGCTGTGCCTACTGTCTAATGTGTTCACAACCTAGATGTTATATTTAGATTATAATTTCAAAAAGTATAAACAAATTTGAAAAATAATGTACTGTACTTTTTTGAGGATCAAGCAAGAGAGCATTTTTCGTTATAAATTACCCAAATTCAAAACCTATTTATATGGAGGAATGAAAATAATTTCCAAATAGATTGTTCATTTAATTAACCATCCATGATGTTTTGGGACATATCCTGGAGTTCATCTGATAAAGTGTATGACACAATTAACGATAATTGAAAAACCTATACAATATCAGGAAAATAAGAGAAAAACAAATGTCATAAAATGAAGGAAATAAATGTTATTATACATCTGTATTTCAAGCATTAGATGTTAGTTAATTGACAGTGTTCTTTTGGGTTTATTTACAGCATTCTGTTTTAAATTTCGGTACTTTTTTTTGCGGATAGTATACATTCATAAGCTTTCCCCCTCTTAAACTCTAAAAAAAGTTTGAAAAATCTCTACTTACATTCAGAAATACAGATTATATGAGAAGGAAAGGACAATAATATTTATTTTAATAAATTTATGTAATATGATTTGTTTCAGTAAGAAAATTATTTAATTATTACAGCATCGGAACATTACCAGTATGAAAATTATTCTATATTTTATGCAGTGTAATTTTTTATGGAACTATATTTTAATATGTAATTATATAGCATTTCAGTGGTCATTTTTTTTTATATGGCTTTTTTAGGATTGCTTAGTCTTTAATCTTCCTCTCTCTGTAGCCTTTTCTTTAAAAATTGTTTAGAGAATATATTTACTTGCATGATACAATTTTTGCATGGAATAAATACTCTCATAAATATTAAAAAGCAACTGTTTTACATGTTTTCAGTTGACAACAAAAAACCATTTTAATAGTTATACTCTTCCACTGCAGTAGAATATGTTACTAACCATTTATTTTGCTGTTTTACCAAAGGTTATTGATATATATTAAACTATTTACATATTTCTCTTTGTGAATATTTAACTTACTTGATATAATGCTTGGAATTCTAAAATCTGTTATTCTGGTTCAGTTGTTGTACCAGCTTGACAGCAAAAGGTTACGGATACATTTATATATTTGCATCTAAAAATTCATGTGTCATAACTTAAATTCTAAGTGAATAAGGGTTATTTTTTTAAATGTACTTATTACTTTTGATTTTGAGGTAATCTTGAACTCTCCCCTAAACATTGTTAGTAGAAACCTTTGTTTTTGAAGTGTCCTTATATTATTTCTAAATGTAATGTCTCTTAACTTTTTACAAGGATGGGGTAAGTATACTTACCCCCAACTTATTGTTTTTTAATATTGATGGAAAACTATTTTCCCTCTGATTTGTGCAGTCATCTGCTAATAACTTCATAATTTGCAAAAACATTAACCCCTTAACTTGTGCGCTTGAGTTAATTCGAGTGCGCTAAACAGGCCAAACTGTTAACACGAGATAATTTGAGCGGCGTTGTTTTTTTATGCTGCTATAATTCTTTACACTCGAATATAATCGAGAATTGAAAATAATAATGTGAAAGCTAAGAAAAAAAATCGTTTTGTTAATATTTATCATTTACTTAGGATTGTAAGCTATAACACTTATTTATTCAAGAATAAAATATAGCCTTTTTCCATGGATCAAACACGCAGTATATCAAAATTGTCCACCAAAAGAAAAGACAGTGTTCTAAAGTGTGTTTTTTTACATTTAAAAAAAAAAAAGANATATTATTAAAAAAAAAAAAAAAAAGATTTTTTTTTTGCCCTTTTTTTTTTCCAAAAAATCTGTGCGTTAAGGGTTTAAATACTAATTAAAGTCTTTGTTAGATAAATGTGAGTATCATTAATGGTTTGTTTGTAGTCAAGACGTGGGAATTATTTTCTTTTTTAAGTCATATGTAGGTTCATTTAAGCATTTCTTCTCATTGAGTTTATTTGTAGTAGACTCAGGATTTATAAATTTGGTTATTTGTAAGCACAGGAGCTCATATTATGGCCAATTCTTTGCAATAAATAAGATTTTGTAAATCGGACCTACCTTCCCATTAAAACAAAATGTTACTAAAAATCAAATTAATCTTTGGTAATGAATGAAATTAATTTGTTTCTGTAAATCAATCTGAAAACCAGAAATATTTTAACTAGAAAAAGGAAAAATGTGATTACATATACTTAAATATTATCATTACTAAATGCATATGATTAACATATTATATATAATTAACATTGTTAAATAGATATCAATTTTATTTACTGAACTCCTTACCCAAGAATGATAACGATAAATATGTACAGCCTTTACCCTTTTTAAGTTGTGTTTGAAGAACCTTCTTATATTAATTTTAAGTTTGAATTAAAACTGCAACCGAAATTCAATAAAACAAATTTGAAAAAACTTTACTAAAATTATTTCTAAAATTTAAATGTCTACGTTTTATTTTTCATTGAGTTTTTATTCTGAGGAAAATTATTTGGGGTAAATGTAAAGGAAAAAGTTTCGGCTAAATTAATATCATACAAATGATGGAGAACTGAACATACATAATTTGAAATTATTGTGAAACCTCTCGGGAGCAACTACTCTGTGTTCCATGATAAAATGGTCATTAATGGAGGCTGGTCATTCTTAAGGGTTAATGACTTCAAAATGTTATCGAAGCTACATAAATTTTTGCAAGCAATTTTAATTTTACTCAGCATCATTTTCCTAGTTCGGAAATGCAACTTGTATTGTCGTCATGAAAACCAGATCAATTGATAAAATTTAGCATCAATAAAAATTATCCCTACTAATATAATTATGTGTATAAACAAATTTACCGATACAACTGATAGAGTTATTTTAAAAAAGTAAACAATTATGCTTTTTATTTAAGATTTAAGTTTATATAATAAAAATTTGTTAACTTTAAAAAAACAAGAGCTTTGTTTGTTTAAGATGCTTAGTTTTTCTAAAATAACTTTTTTTTTAATTTAATTTTCATCTTTAAAAATAAATCATTGCTAGCTTCAACTTAAGTATCACTCTGATCACAACATGAGATTCTAGATTTCTTTGAGAGATCGCCAAAAAGAGCTCTCTAAATAAGAGCTTCACACAAATATTTTGGATACATTTTAATCTACTTTTTTGTTTTATTAATGTCTTCTTTTTTTTTGGATATTTTTTGTTTCATTATTTGACCTTTCCCACATTTGGTGCAAAGGTATGCCCGGTCATTGAGAAAGGTTTAGATGGTCTTTCCTAAAAGTTTTCTTCGACGTAAAAGTCTATGGAAAAAAAATTTGCCTCCCAAAAGTGATCGTAAATAGAGGAGGTTGCTATGCAGAGGTATGCTTTCCTAGAGGTTTCACTGTACCAAATTGTCACGAAAAATGAACACTAAAGTTGTGGTGCATACATCCACTCCAAGATTTGCAGATGCTGATCCTTAGTATAAATGTTATTTTGTCCCCTGGAATCACATTAACTATCATTTATTTTGCATAAAGCAAGTGTGAAATTGCTGAGAAATTTGCTTATAAGATAAAAAAAACTTTTATTATAAAATGGAATACTAATGTTTTTAAAGAGAAATATAAAATTGTTAAATAGAAGGTTTATTTTTAAAGGTTTACATATTCTGTTGAATACTATTCAAGATTAGTAGGAAAAATGTAAAACCAAGTGAATTCCTAAATGTGGAGTTTTAAAATCAATTATGTGCGATAAAACATATTGTTGACTAAATATGTTTTAGTTGTCAAAAATGCATTATTCAAGATAAAAACTAAGTTACATTGTTTTTCTACTGTTGTAAATTTCATTGTCACATTTAAAAAAGGGTGGGAATTTTTTAATAATTTTTCTATGTTTCGATTTTCTATCTAAGTGTTTTAAAAAAAATTTATTAATCTATTTTCTTACACTCATATTAAGTCTGATCTAACACTCAAGGGGTTAATATATATTCCTATAATATTCATTTTTATTATTTAGTATCAAATACCTATTTTACACTAAAAGAATTAACATTGTTTATAAACATAGATTTTAATATTCAGGTTAATCAGGTTGAAAATTATATTTTATTTCATAGTGCAATTGAAAATACATGCGTGCGAAATTTTTTAGTAAAGTAATTTTATAATGAATAAGTAAATTCTTTTATCTTTTATTACTAAAGCCTACTACTTTTTGCTCAGTAATTTTTATTGTTTTTATATATTTCATAATAATTTATTTTTAGAGTTTTAGTTGAAGTAATCGTGGTTGTTAATGTTAGTGATTGAGTTAACTTCAACATTTTATGCTTAGGTAAACTAGCCTAGTAAGTCTATCAAACATATATCATTTTAGCATATCAAAGTAAGCTACCACAAATTTAAGTTCTTAATTTTCTCATTGAAATTTTTTATGGTTAATAATTTTCAGTTGGTTTGAAAATTCAAAACTAAAAAAATTTATTCAAGAATAATGTTTCTTAATGGTTTTGCAAACAGCCCTAAGATTGCTATTATTAATACTGACTATAATTGTATTTTTTACCAAATTTTATTTATTCTTAATTATTTATAAATCTAAAATTACCAAAACCTTTTTAATTTATCTTAGCTTTTTACATGTGATTTTATTCTTTTATAGATTCCTGGGTTGATTTAAATGTAAGTGGCGAGTTGAGTAGAGGCTCAGATTCAAGTCAAAAAAGATTAACTCCTATTTCGTCATTGATCAATAGTGGAAAACTTGAAAAGTTGCTTTGGGAAGCTCAACGAGAAAGTTGCCAATCTTCTCAGATAGGAAGTGGAATCTCTTCTCGACGAGGAAGGTAGATGCTAACAAATATTTAAAGACTATGTTGGTCTTTATAGTCTGAGACTTAACAGCTTAAAAAAAATTGTCTTCTGTCAGAAAATACAAAGTACTTCTAGAAAAATTTTTTACCAATAATTCATTTATGAATTTTTTGTTGCCTAAATTCTTTCCTTATCTTTTTTTTTTGTGATGAATAAAATTTTTCAAATGTGTTAAATGTTTTTTTACCCAATTTGTTTTCATTATTATATTTGAAATATAGAAATCAGCCTCATTAAAATGATAATCAAATTTTTTCTTTATGTATTCCTTTTTTTAAAGAAAAAAATATTAATTTTCAAGTACTAAAACATATGTTCTAAAAAATTAAAAAATTTTATAGTGTGAGTTTTATAATGTTCCTTACAAACACATATTTTATGTCGCAATTTTTTTTATTTAGGATTTTTTTAGCTTAAAAAAATTTTTCAGGATGAAAATAATTATGAACCCAGATTATGATGATTCAGCATATCTGACACCTCCTACAATGTGTGTACTGTATTAATATCAAAATGCCTAATAGATGGCACCACTATTTAATAAAAGCCCTGTAAAAGATAAAATACATTCAGAGCTGTTTTTTATAACTTTATAATCACCACTTTTATTTAATAATTTTACTCATAAATAAATGTTTAAGCACTTAAAATATCAATTCGAAAAGATTTCAAATTGATATTTTCATTTGAAAAATTTCAGTTTATGAACATTACCCTAATCCTGAGAGTACCTGATAATTGGAGTTTTATTGTGAGCTTAAAAACAAAAAACATACATAAACCTTACATAATAGTATGTACCCTTCAAATTTCCTATGTTTTTAATGTTTAAATTAAACACCATTTTTGATGAATTTTTTTCTTTTTCCCTCAATGGTTTGAATTTCTTTCCATAAATACAACGAAGAAAAACTTTTAAATATAAAAAACAATTTTTTAAAAAAATAGTAATATTTAAACAAATAGAGCATTATTCTAAAATATTCTAGGAAAACCTCACGTAAACTTTAAAATGAAAGCTTATAAGGACTGAAATTAATACTATGAAAACTAAATTTCTATTGGTCCAGCAAGAAAAGACTTAACAATTCTTGAGTAAAATATTGGCTCCCTATCTGTCTTTTTAGTCAGTTGCAATGTCTATGCAATAACCACCCATCCTTCCTATTTTCTTTTTATTTTGCAAGGTTTTTGAAGTGGTAGGGTTGCTTTAATAAAACAGTTAACGCACATTCATGGCTTTGAATTCATTTATTGAATGTGAATTGGGAAGATTAAAAAAGGGTTTGAAGAATAATGCAGAATTTTCATCACCCTAACTATTCCAACAAGGATAAAAGGAGCAACTTGTAAATGCATGTGTGTGCTACCTTGTGAAGATTAGAAGCTATCTATTAATATTCCTTAAAAAAAAATAGAAATTACTTAAAAGCAACAATTTGAACTAGTCTTCCGTGAGTCATCTGTTCAAAATGGCTAACTAATGAAAATTGAATATGTTCATGATTGAAATGAAGCAAATTAATTCATAAAGTAGAAAAAATTTTACAAACAGATGAAAGAAATCGCTAAAGAGTTTGGGATTCCAAACAGCAAATTGTCAACAATTCTTAAATAAATGAAAATCAAATGGTTATCTCATAAATGTTCAATGATGCTAGGTAAAAGAAAGATGTTAAAAAACTAGTGAATTTTCTAATGTAGAAAAGTGCCTTATGATGTGAATTATGCAATGCTAAAGTCTTTAATTAAAGTAAAAGCTGATTCTTTTGAAAAAGAAACAGGCTAATTTTTAAAATGGTGAAATAATTTTTTCTTCATTTTGCTATTGTGCAGTTTAAAGTTATTTAATTTAAATGTGCATGTCTTATTGCATAATTCATCCTCTTTTTATTTTTCTGTATCTAATTGTTGTTCCTGTAAGTTCAATTAAATACTTTCAAACTCGTTTTATAAGCTTAGGTGTTTCTAATGGCATTTGTTCTTTAGAAGTCTGTTTTTAAAAAATTGTATGGAAATATTGCAAATAACTAGCAATTTTATTCATACCAGTTTTAAAACGTTACTTTCTAAATATATTTTATTCTATTTAAAATTATAATTTTCTTAATAGGATGTTTTCTATCTTTTTATTCGATTTTCAACACTATCAACTTTCTATAAAGTCATAAGTGTTAAACTTTGAATTTAAAAAATATTTAGAGGTAATCATAACTTATTTTAATATTATTTACAGCAAAATCTTTTGTTTTCTATGAAATTTTGAAAAAAAATAAGAGCATTTTTTAGAAAAAATTTGAAATAAAGTTTATAATTTTTTTTTCAGCCCAAAATCTCCTCGTACTCCCATAAATGATGATCATACTCTAGAGGAAATGATCCCATCTCAAGTAAATATTTCTTATATTTTTTAATCATTTGCATTCATTAATAGAAGTAGAATTCTTAAATTGTTTTAAACCTAACAACTGCATGGATCACAATTTTAGGTCTTTCATATATCCATTTAAATTACTTATGTATACTGCCTGTCAAATTTGTTTTGTTTCAAATTTAATAAACAAGAAAAGATAAAAACAAAAGAAAATTGTCACTACTTTTAATATAATAAAAATTCTCATTTAAAATCCCTACTATTAGCAGCTATGTTGTTTATGATACATATTGTGAAAACTCTCTTATTTTTAAAAAAAAATTATTTCAGTATTACGGTCAGAGACGACATGGAAGCACAGATTGGATTTGGGACTGGAGTAGCAAACCTGATCAAAGACCACCAAAGTATGCTTCTGTTAAGCATTTCTTTTTTACTTTTTTTATTTCTTATTTATTTTACAGTGAATATACTTAATTTCTTAATTATATTAATTTTTTTTTACATGGCAAATTGATCATCCATGTTCTTTACTTATGTGTTTAAAATAGGTTTTAATATGTTCAGTGTATACAATTTATGCAATGCAGTAAATAATATCTATTATATTACTGTTAATGAATTATGAGTTTTTATAAAATTAGTTGCCATGCCTTTATAAAACACTATTTTCATTTAAATGTCATGTAGGTATTTTAATTTTGATAATTGCTTTACCTCTTGAGTTATAAACATTTAAGGAATTAATGAAATGTCTTCAAAGAATTTAGGTATGTCAATAGCAAGTCATAACATGAAAAATATCCAAGCATTAAACATACTTTTGATGTTTTCTGAAAACAATTCATGAAAAATATGTAAGAATGTTCATAACAATGTGATGATGTTTTGAATTATTTTTCAAATTAAGGAAATTGTGCAAAAAATTCTGGTTTCAGAAAACTAATTTTTATAAAAAGTTTTGTTTCTTTAAGTCATATCCTTTTCTCTCTATGTTAATTCATCAGAGTTTACAAAAACTGTGCAAGTGTTTAAATTATTTCACGGATGCTTTATTTAACAAAAAATTGTAGCTTAAGTGAGATCGACAAATAGTAAATTAAAAATTGGTTATGGGATCTTTAGCTCTTAAGGATAAGTCTTGTGATAAATTATTGAAAACCTGAATTCAACTATTTCTTTTTTAACCAACTGTTTCACTCTTTTTTTAATATTGTAATTAATAGCCACCTTCTCTCTGTTACATCCCATGTGTTTTTTTGTTTTTTTTGCTTTAAATAATTTGTTTAATAAAACCAACCTGTTTAAAATCCTCTGGCTGTTTTTATTTTGTAATTGAAACAAAAACAAAAAGTAGTTGCATATTTTTACTAAAATGGGCCTGCATGGAAATGTATATTAACTGAAAACTGTTTCTAAGAAGAGTTCTCTGGAAACAAATATCCATCATTATGGCAGAAAACAGACAGCTGCTTGAGAAAAAAAAGTGCTGAAAATTTAGATGTTCTGGCCATTTCATTGTTCTTTTCTATAATAATACTTGATCTGCAACTAAACCTGTTTTATATTCTTCTATTTAGAACTGTGTAAATAAGGTTTTTAAAATGAATATGTTTAATTCGAAAGAAATTGGATTATGTCCTAGCTGATAGTAATGTTGGAACAACATAATTGCATATGAGTTTAAGAAATAAGAGGTTGTTTCTATGCTGTTAGTATTATCATTAGTGCTAAAGTAGAAAAATACATAATCAAGTTGCAACAAGTGCTTTAAGTAGGAAAATCAATTGATGAAGAAATAGCAATCTAAAACAAGTATGAAGAAGGAGAAAGAGGCTCCCTGAGTGTCGAAATTGTATTTTTAAAACAAGTATTTAAGCTAAAACTTTCGAAATCAAACACTTTATGTCAGTTTATATTTGAAATTTTAAGATAGATATTTTTAATTAATCATTTAATATTTAAGATAATAAAAAAATGGTATATTAAACATAACTATGAGTTCGTTCGGCGCCACTTCACACTATTTAAATTATGCTCACAAGGCATGATCTAGAGATTTTGCAGGACAACAAAATAGCAGAAAGAAAACCTGACAAGATTTTGAATGAAATTTTGACTCAAATGAGTTGTCATGTAATGGAGGAGTAATAATATATTTTTTTTTGTTTAAAAAAAATAACCAAGTTTTAGTTGTTGTTTTTTTTTATTTTCTAAGTGTTTAAAAAATTTTCCTATATTTTAGAGAATGGAAATTACAACACCCCAAACCTACTCTCAGCCTTCGTAATTCCAAAATTGCTAAGAGTAGCCTTTTCTCACCAGAAATTTTGACAATACTTGTAGTATCCCACTTGGTTACTCTTATGATTGGCACTGGATTTGGGTAAGTTATTATTTTAAATAAAAAAGAATATATAAAAGAAAATAAAAAGTTATTGAATAGTTATTTTTCATTCAGTGACAATGTACTTTCTAAGCATCAAATTTAAGCAATATTATATTATTTTTATTTCTTATTTTGTTTATCAAGTGGAGTCAAATGGTCATAAAAAAAATTTTTCATCAATTTTATTAGTATGAAAAATTAATCATAATTTTTTGATTTACATCAGATATTTTTTGAACATATTAAATTAGTTCTAAATTTAAATTTCTTTAAATTTAATGTGTTATGTACTCAAAAAGAGAAAGAGCTTTGATAAATTGGTCATAGTGAAAAAAATATCAAAGATTGTCATGAAGAAATTTTTAATTAAAAATATTCAACAGTGACAACTTATATATACTTTTCAAATAAATTTTTTCTTAGTGTCTAGTAAAATACCAATTGAAATGAAGTTGTGAGCAGATATTTCTTTCTTATTCAAACTGCAATAGTTAGTTAGATAGTTAGCAGGCTTTGTTTAAAAAAAATTTTCAACTGAATCATTAAAGGTATTATTCCAAAAAAATTTTTAAATATTAATTAAAATTTTCAATATCATTTCAGAGTAATAAATTCAAAAATATCCACTTTTGTTCCATAAAAATGCTAACATTGTAAAAATAATAATGTTTTCGTTATGCTAATAAGTGATTTCGTCCTTGCTTGTTAGTAATATGAAAATGTCATTATATTTATTTTGAAACCATTATTTAAGCATTATACTATTTATAGCATTAGTATAAACTGTATTAAATAAAATTTGTTTTTTTGCTTATCTATTGAACTATTACATATAGTATAAAGAAATATTTAAGGTAAAGTACTTTTTTAATTAAAAAATATTTGAGAATAATGGAATCATAAAAAGGAATAAAAGTGACAAATGGGCTATGACGTGTTTTTCATACATGTATAAAATTCTTAAGGTATGTTTTTGTTGTAATGATTTATTAATACATTAAAAATTAAATACTTTTTCATTCATTTATTTTAACATGGTGGCACTTTAAGTATAACAATATTAATATTGACATAATGTAGTATAAAATAAAATAGTACATGAGGAAAATATTTTGAATGAACTTAAGCTTTTCTAATTTATTTTTTTGTTAAATTGTTTTGGTTTTTTTTACCTAAAAATGTATTTGGAAAATATTACTAGAATGAACAAAAAGATAATACATGCATAAAAGGCAAATTTGTTTACACTAACAACAGAAAAAAAACTAAAATTTAAATATGACGCCTTTTTCCCATTTATGCCTTTTCAACGCCATCACCATCAATGCCTTTTTCCCATTTATATTTTAGTTTGTTGGATACATAATATAATTTAGCAATACAAGATTTTAAAAAAATGTTTCTCTCTCTTTTTATTTTAACTTATTCAATAAGTACATTATTTAACTAATTTTAAAAACTATTAAAACAGGCATATGGAAAGGATCTATTTTATTTTAAGCAATCTTAAGAGACATCCTGGCTTAACCTTAAGTTTTTCTAATTTTAATTTATTTTATATAAATATCAAATTTGCAATGCTACGTTAATGTTTAAAAATCATACATCTAAATGTTTAAAAAAATGCATTTTTGTAAGATGAGAAATTATAAAAAGGTTGTCTAATATTTAGTCACTATATCAGTTTATGTATTTGCTTTCATATCTCTTTAACTTTTACTACTTTATTTGTTAATTAACTTACCTTTCAAGATTTAGTTTTTAACTTTGCTTTTAAATTCCTCACAACTTTAAAAATACTCGTCAAAGAGAGTTCAATCTTTAATTAAAAATAATGTAATTAAATTGTAAGAAAAGACAAAAAATTTTACCAAGCAATTTTTGGTTTCCCCGTAAATATTGTTTGGGATTTTTAATAAAAAAATAAAGATCTTTTAAATTTTTAGCTTTTGTTTTCTGTAGTTTTTCTTTGTTTTAAATAACTTAAAAAGTATAATCTGGGCTTTAAATATGCGTAGTTTGTTTTAAACAATTGTTGCTGAATTGATATGTCTAAAAAATACTGTTTATAAAATATTAAAATGCTTAATCTACATAATTTTGTGTTCTTATTTTAGGATATATTACATCACCAAACGTATTGGCCCTCAATTTCCATTGCAGTAAATATTGTAAATTGCTAACCTGTGTTTATTTTCACTGTTTTAATATTGTTTGTATCATGGATACTGTGCTTATTTGTATATGTATTTGTTTTATTCTACTCATTGTTTTTTTATCACCGTTTACTGTTAAAAATATTTATATCATGTGTATAAGTTTCCCAGTGCTATCATAAAACACTAATGTAGTGATGCATTTGCTTTGAGTGTTAATTCTTTAAGATTTTTTTTTTTGTTTATGTAGTTTATTTTATATTTGTCTTGAATTATAATAATATACTCATATTGACTATTATTAAATATTCATACTATCTATTATAAAATTTTCACATTAACTGATATAAAATACTCATATTCATTTTTAAATGTAGTTAATATATTGAAGTGTTTTTATGGTGATATTTGTGTTGAAATTTCTTCTTCATATAATTTTTAAAAAAGTCATTGTGTAAAAATTAATCATGAGATTTAAAAATGGAATTTATTCTGGGATCAATAAATGTTATGTTTTCGAATTGAAAGATTTTTCTTATTTCTTTTTGTTTAAATACTTCTTAAGTTTGTGTAGTTTTATGCAGTTTTTCTTTATAAAGAGAATTATTAAACTTTCTTCTTTATTATCATTATCTAACAAGACCAAATCTTGATTATCCAACTTGCTGCTCAATACTGTTAGAGGATAATAAAATCTAATTTTATTTTGCAGAATATATTAACTGTGATAATAAATTTAAACTCATTCAAACTGAAAACTATAGATTTTTAAAGTTTAATTCTTAAATGCAACATTTCTGTTGTGTTATTATGAAAGATGCCAACTTGTTCCACTTAGAGAGGAAATTTTTTGGATTCCAGTGGTAGCAAAATTTGTGTTTTTAATATTTGATTCTTAATTTAGTAGAAATTTAAAATAAACTGATTTTGCACAGCTACATTTAAATAATTTAAAAGTGAATATAAAGGGCCACTTCATAGTGTTATTTAGTGTTCAAACTAAATAAAATTTCTGAACTTTTTTTTGTTTAATTTTCTGCTAATTTAGAAAATACTTAGAGCGGAGCAGTTGGCATACCTGAATTAGTAACCGCAGCTCCTAATTCCTTTTATTACTACTTAGCTGCTAAAGGAAGTCTACATTTTGTTGAAATCAATTTTATTCTTTACTTTATTTAAACACGAGACTGTGTACAAACTTAACTTTCTGGTAAATAATTGGCTTATTAGATAAATATTTTTATTTCATAACATGATTGAAACCAAATCAACTTCTATAACTCAATTCTTCACAAGATCTAATTTATTATTAACCAAACTCTTAGTTCTGTTTAATTGTGCATAAAATTTAAACTTGATATCAAATTACAGTTTTAGCTTTTAATTACTCAATATTTTATTAAGGAAAAAAAATTGTGCTTTACTGGTTAAAATGTTATTTTCATTGCTTAAATCTATTATTAAATATGTAACTTTTTTCACAAAGCGAGTTCCTTTTGTTGATAAGAAAGACCTGTCTATTGTAAGTGTTAATTGTTGTTGTCAGACTTACCTAATAAGCACATTTACTCAATCATTATTCTATCACTCAAAGCTGCCTTTGAGTTTCTGGTGGTATTCTCGTCTATTTTTAGGAAATAGTTTCTTATTGTGAAAACAGTGATGACAATTTGTTGTACACGTACTTTACATAAATTTAGAACTATATCAAGTGATCATTAATGCTTTATTGTATTTAACCCTTTGCTCTTGGAACACTTCCAATATAGAAAGCACACTGCCTATTTACTTTTAGTAAAATACTAAAAGAACTTAAATAATAGTCGTTGTGAAGAGTCAAGATTTGAAAGTGTTACTCTTGTAATATGCAATCTGACTATTGTATTGTGTCAATAAAAGGTATTACAACTACTTCAGTTTAAATGGCAAAATTCGTTGCTTCATTTCATGGTATAATATCAAACGTTTTTGACATAAAAGTGGTTACTAACTATTAAGATGTGACAAATTTAAAATTATTACTATTGTGACCACTTCAATTCTGCTCTTAAAGTCAAAATAGAATTTTTTTAAATTGGTGGTAATTCATTATCATCATTGAAGGAGAAGGGCGTCCAAGTACAAAGGTTTTTTTATTTGTCTGATAAAAGCTGTTCAATTTGTTTAGAATTTGAAAAATATGTTTCAAATTTTTACATTTAATTGGTAAGTAGTTAATTTCATTTGTATAGTATTTATTTTTTACATTAAGTAAAATGTAATTTGCATGTTTGATATAAAAAAAAGAGAAATTTTTATAAAGAAATGTTAAAATTATGTTATTAAAATGTTTAGCTTAGATATTTAGAATTCTCTGAAAAGAGATCGCTTTTTTTTATTGCTGAATGAAATTTGATTTAGTTCTATCTTATATTTTTTTATTACATTATAATATGTCAATCGACATATATCATTATTTTACACTTTGAAACGTTGTTTTTGATGAATAACATTTGAAAAGATTTGTATGCTATGAGTAACTGAATGAATGTGTGTGATTATATATTTCTTACTATTCCACGTGTTTGTGCCATCGGTTACTTTGTCATAGTCTCATTTTCTTTTAATAAAAGCTATGCTCATTTTAATTGTCACTTTCTTAAGTGTTTAAATTTTGGTTTTCCCCATTTTTTCCTCTTATCTCAACTATTGATAAATTTTATAAATCATGCTTTAGTCATAGTCTTTGCACTGCACATATTTGATACATTTGATGTTAGAAATAGTGTGTAAGTATTTGGTTAAAATTCATCTGAAGAAAACATCTTCATATTTTATAAAAGCAGCCATACCATTATAAAGCATCCTTATTATTTGACGATGAAGTACTTTATGCAATTAAATTATAGCTGTCAATGTTGGTTAGGCAAAAGCTTTGAATACTTATTAAGTATAGTTACAGTAAGGTCTAATAAAGAAAATATATGAAATAAATCTCAAATGCTGTTACTAAAATCAAATAAAATTACTGTAATCAAATAAAAATTATGTAGTACTATAATCAAATAAAAATCAATAATAAAAAAATAAAATAATATGCATATCAAAGGTAATTCTATAAAATTGTACTAGAATTTTTTGAAGGAAAGTTGCAATTCTTTTGCATTTTTAATGAAAAGGTATAAGTGATATTTATATTAACTTCTGTCTTATGTATATGTTTTGGGAAAAGTTTTTTTACTCGTATTGATCCTACTTATAGTTATAATAACATGAAACAAAATTTTAAATACACATATATTTTCAAATGGTTGCAATCACACATTTAATGTACAAAATATGTAATACAAGTACTATACAAAAGTAGATTGCAATACAGCATATGATAACAAATTTAAATCCTGTGTCGTGTTTGCCTTAACAATTCTTTTTAGACGATGACTTGATAAACTGTGCCCAGAGAGTTTGGTTTCTGTCACAAATGACTATCTTCGGAGATCGTAAGTCCTTTATACAATGTTTGATCTGCTAAATGTGTACAGTTCACTTCATTTAGCGAGATCTTTCAGAAACAGCAGCCACTAAAGCTGCTCCTCGCCCACTTCCATCTTCAGAAAGCATTAGATCAAACTATAAGAGAAAAGTTATTAAAGCCACTGAACAAAACTTAGATTATAAATATTAGATTTTTTTAATAACAAAATATTTTTATAAGAGCTACATGACTAAGTTCATCATTTAAAGGACCTAAATTCAAAAGTTGCAAAATCTAAAAAAACTGAAATCGAAGAAAGGCTTGGTAATTTTTTTTTATCAATTACAGAATAAACCAAGCAAATAAAGAATATTTAGTTGCTTAAAAAAATCAAATTGCTATGGATTAGTGTTTAAAAAAAAAGGTTTGGTCTAAGTAGTGAATTTCAAAAGTAGCTCATCAAAACTCTAACTTTGCCAAGTTTTTAAAAATGTTTCATAATAGAAACAGTAGAGAAGGCATTTGTCTCCTAATTTAAGAGAAAATTGATTCAAGAGAGTATGATTAAAAAAATTTTCATGGTTACAATAATCAAGTAATAAAATCTTGTCATTTACCTGATTTATGGTACACCATAATTTGTGGTTTGATTTTTAATAGACTTCTAAGTCTGTTTCATTTTTCTTTACAAAACTAAATTTCCTAAAAAAATACTATTTAGCATTTTTCTCCTTAAAATTTAATGTATATTAAAGTATATGCAAGTTTCTTTTAAAATGATTTTAAAAAATTGATTTGGCTATTTTTTTAATGTAAGCACATTATTTATTAGTTCTGATTTAGCTAAAGCTTGCTGATTCATCCTTATATTTTACTTACAAGTTTTGTGCTTAAAATGAAATGTGTTGTTTACAATTTTAAAAATATATAATGTGTGAGAATTTGTTTTAATAATTCTGACTTGATGTTAGAATGAAATATTTTCATTCAGTACTTTTTAAAGTTTTAATATAGCTGCATAAAAGTAATTTTCTCACTTTTTTTTTAACTCATTTTCATCAAATATTTTATTAAAAAATTGGATTAATCTTGTGGATCAATGTATTAATTAGTATGCAAAAAAATTTCCATCTAGATGGTTAGCATATCCATGGCCTCAAGAATTATCTTTGTACTTATTAAAAATAAAATAATTAATGTACTTCTGTCTTGTTTCTTCCATTCAGCAATTTTGGGATCATTTAAAAAATAGCAGTCCATAATGCCAAGAATTTGAAAAATATATATTAAATTATACACATATTCAATTATAAACTAATTTTAACATATTGAATATCAGAGATATAAAATTTTGAATTTTATAAAGCTAACTTATTGTGATAAATAAATTGAGAATTTAAAAGATAAACTTATTTGTTATTTGTTCTTATTATTTTACAAGCATTTTACTAATTGTGCTGCGAATTAAATTTTAAACCAATTTAGCCATGTTCCTTATTTGGAAGTCTAATAAAATATTTACTTACTTTATAATCTGGGATTGTTAATTCTTCAATTTTCTTTTCCATTAAATCATGGAAATGAGGGTGACATTTGTATACAGAGCCATCTACACCAACAGTTGTACGTGGTCTTTTAATTTTATTTAAGATGGTAGCGACAGCTGCAAAGTACAAAATAAGTTCATTAAAAAAAATATCAAATCATGGGAAGTTTTTTAAACATGTTCTGAAAATTATGCATTGTCGGAATTTCGTTTAAAATATCTATATCATGTTATACCAAGAATTAAAATATAAATAACAATGAAGCTAACTAATGATTTCAAAATAAAATTTAATTAAAAATTCAAGATCATGGGGAATGTGTATCTTTAACACCTTAAATATATTAATGCCGTTTCTAAATTTCTTTACCAAACACTTCTTATAAGAGAATATGGAAGATGAGATTTTTTTTTATAAATCTTACGTCTTATTATCTTACGTCTTATTACGTTTTTTTATAAATCTTTTATAATAGTACGTTTTCACTAAAAATTAGTTCATCTCATCAAGACGTTCTGGCGCCTTTTAGATCATTGTGTTTTTCACATTTTGCGTTTTACGTAATATTTTTTTAACTGATTGCTCGAATTTAAAAGTTTTAAAAATAATTGCTAGGGAAAAAAAATACAATTTATTATTTTATGATCGAAAATCAATTATACTTTAAATAAATTATACTAAAAATACATATTAAGGGTCAAAAATCAATATTGAAGCTAGGAAGTTGTTGTTGTTAATTTACGTCGCACTAGAGCTGCACAATGGGCTATTGGCGACGGTTTCGGAAACATCCCGGAGGATGATCCGAAGACATACCATCACAATTTTGATCCTTTGCGGAAGGGATGGCACCCCCGCTTCGGTAGCCCAACGACCTGCGCGCGAAGTTGAGCACTTTACGGTAGCACAGTTTAACGAGGACCAATACCGCACACCCTCGGTCCCTACGCACTCTGATNGTATAATCAGTAGGAGGGTCAAAAATCAATATTGAAGCTAGGAAGGAAAAAAAAACGATCGCGAAAGCTGACAGTAAGGCAGGCCACACACAGAGAAAGCTAGCGATAAGTAAAAGACTTATGAGAGGCAGTTTCCCATACTTTAGCAGTAGCATGCGCACGTCACCTCTGCGCATCCAAACGCAAAAGTATTGGAGTTTGCCACCTGTATGCATCTTACCGTTTGCTTCCACAGTGGTCCCGCAGTGGACTGATCGTTAAGACACGGTTCCCAGCAGATCACCGAAGTCAAGCATCACTGGCTGCGGTCAGTGTGCGGGTGGGTGACCACTTGGATCAGTCTGCGTAGGGACCGAGGGTGTGCGGTATTGGTCCTCGTTAAACTGTGCTACCGTAAAGTGCTCGACTTCGCGCGCAGGTCGTCGGGCTACCGAAGCGGGGGTGCCATCCCCTCCGCAGAGGATCAAAATTGTGATGGCATGTCTTCGGATCATCCTCCGGGATGTTTCCCAGACCGTCGCCAATAGCCCATTGTGCAGCTCTAGTGCGACGTAAATTAACAACAACAAAGCTTCCACAGTGTGTTGCCTGCTAAAGGAAGATGGGATTAAGAACATCAAAATTTGCTTAATTACAAAAAAGAAAAAGTTTACCGACCATTAATGGAAACACCTTCAGGGTTCCAACCGAAAATCAAACAATTTTTGTTGTTCTGAGTACCCACCTTTTTAAAAAGATAACGTTTTTTTTCCTCTTCGTCTTAATACTAATTTGTGACCCCCCACTCTATGTACTTTTTTGTCGAGGATTCTACAAATATAGAATGTTCAAGAGTAACAGTAAACAGTGCGCATGCATCGTCATTGCATGCGTTGCTACGGCGACCGCTGCTGTTTGATATTTTTTTAGAATTCTTTTTTTCACTTTAATTTCATTATGCATTAAGTTGGTTAGTTTATTTTTGTGATATGGGACTAGAGAGCTCTAATAAAATATTTCTTGAGTTGTGAATAAAAGAAAATTGTATCATTTGAATGATAGTTTTGTTTTAATTAAAAATCAGAAAATCTAACCTACAGTTCATAGAATAAGGATGATTAATTATGATATTCCTGTATATGATATTCCTGATTAATTATGATATTCCTGTGCCTTAAGAGTTATGCAATTGATTTTTATGCTTGTTTTAGTTTCATTATGAAATGATATTTTTGTGTATAGAAGTTAGTGTAATTTTACCTGCTGACACTAGAAAAGCAGCTCGTGTAGATACTCTGGCGCATACCAATTTTACATTGTTACAATCAAAGTCTGATGCATAATCTAATCCCAACTCATTCATGACGTTTCTTGTTTCTTCGAATGAGTTTTTGCGATCGCTAAAACAAAATTCACAAAAAATATTAACTAATTGAATTCACACAAAAATATTAACAACAGAATTAATGACAAAAACCGAGAAAATTATTTCCCAAGAAAACCATTTTTCTAATTTTTCAATGTATTTGAAGCCCTCTTTGAAAATAAAAAATTATACGTACAAATTTGAAATTTTAAACATGTATTTATTTGATGTGAGCGTTCCAAAAAGTTTTTTAAAAAATTAAACATTAAATTTTTAAAAAAAGAATTTACAGAAGCATCGATTAAGAATCATCTGTCGGAACACTAGATTAAGTTTTTTTTTTTAATTCTCTTTCAATTTTTTTCATATAATATATTTTTTCAGAATCATTTTATTGTTGATCGCATTATTTACAGATTTTGAAAGAAAAAGGTTATTTTCTGCTATTGAACAATGAGCCAATACCAAGTATCTAACAAAACCAATCAACAAAGAATTTTTTTTTTTTTTATTTTTTTTTTTTATTNTTATTTTTTTTTTTTTTTTTTTTTATTTGAAAAAATTGCGAGTATTTTGGAAAAAAATTTAACATTTCGACGAGAGTCCTGAACCGAACCCCTAGAATGTACAGTGCGCAAAAAAAAAATAATAAATAAAATATACGGCTCACCCTGAATTGTTTTTAATCTAATGATGGGATCTTCAAGTTCTAGGACTCAATTTTAATGGTTCGAGGAGGTGGTCTCAAATATGATTCTTAATTAGCACAGACGACATTTTAAGTTACGAAATCAGACACAAAAACGTACTTTCTCTGAATAGCGATAAATTTTTTTTTAGAGCCAGATTCGGATTTCTGATCTCCAAAATATAGGGGGTAGCTGCAATCTGGGAAATATAATCACAATAGTCCCCTTAATATTAATTTCATTTTTTACGAGAGAACTTTTTAAGCAAATTGAAACATTTTTACACGTATAATTATAAATTTCGATTATCCAAAGATAGCTCCATGCAAAAAAATGGCTTTTAGTAAATATTTATTATTTTATAATGATGTAAATATTATCTCATTTAATAATAGTCGAAAAAATTTTGAATTGTAAAGTATACAATATTTTACATTATTTTAAAGAATGCAATTTTAAATGGCAAAATTTGAGCGAAATCGGTCGAATTGTTCCAGAGAAAAAATACAGTTTAAAAATGCGAATTTTTTAAGTTAAGTTATTAGATATCAAAGGGTTTGTTGAAGTGCAATTCTAAGCAAGGTCGGATTAACGAGTGCCTACTTTAAGAATATTTTATTTAAGTATTTACTTACTTAAATAAAACTTATTTACTTTACTTAAGGATTCTTTACTTTATTAAGTATTTACTTACCTTTCAATCATAGAAATATATTTTGTCTTAAATGCCCATGGTGTAAGCAATTGTGTGGAAAATTGTCCTCCAAATAATAAACCTTCTTTAGTAAGCTTTACTAAAACTTGTCGAGCAACTTCTCCCATGTACATTCCAGATATCATTTTTTCAAATCTATAATTAAAAAATAATAACAATTTTAAATTAATAAATTTTTAAAGACAGATCAGTATGTCCATTAAATAACGTGATGTGTTTAGAGTAGGTGTCTTTGTAAATAGAATAGGTGTCTCAAGGTTAAGCGATTTCTCCACTCTCCGCTTTTTCCCCTCTCCAGTTTATTCGCACTTCTCTCTGAAACGTACTGTTGCAAAGAAAAGCAAGATTTTCCGTAATCATGATAACAAAGAAGGGAAAAGTGTGGAGAGTTGGAAAATCGTGTTACTTAGAGGTGCCCATTAACAAAGAGTATACGTGGAGGGCAAAGATATTTGACAGACATGCCCCTACAAAGTGGTTTTAAATTCTAAATTTGAAAAATAAAAATTAAGTAGCTTAAGTAAAACTTACACAAAATTCGAGCCTAAATATATAATTACTATAACATCAGACTGGTGATCATATTGACCCACATTTGTAAGCAATAATAAATTTTAAATTATACCACATTCGTGAATAATAAATTGTTATTCGTCTTTTCTGTTGACTAACATGCATTCATTTATTACATATTATGCGTATAAATCGCCGAATTTTTTTAGCGGAGACTTTTATTACTATTTCTTTTTACTAAAGCATATATTCTGCTGAGTATATATGCCATTTTTCGTACTTTCCGCTAAGCACATATGGTGTCATGGGATTCTAATCATGCCGCGCTATTTTATACACTACTATTTGTTCACTGAAAGAATTCTTATAGAATGAAATTTTACTTACAATTGTTTTCCTGGGTTGAGAGAAACATTGTCAACTTCTCTATCATATTGAGTTCTCATGAAGTCAAGACAACCATCGTCACCAAATGCACCCCATTCAGTGTTTACAATTACTTGGCGGGGTTCAACTGCATCACTATCCCACAAATCAACATCATTATCTAATTTTGCCATGTATGGTCTTGACTTAGGTCGTCCTTCATTCACGTATACAGTGTCCATGAAGCAAGCATTGGTCCCTGTTCCTGATTGTAAATAATAATTTGTCAGTTTACATTAAAAATGAAGCTTAAAATTATTCCGTGAAAGTTAGCATCAATTGTTTGCTCACAAAGCTGATATTAGCTATACTGATACACTATCCGGCCAAAAGGATCCGGACACCCAGTGGTATGGACTTAGAGGCACATATTAATATGATGTTGGTCCCTCTTTTGCGTTGATGACAGCCTGGAAAGACTTTCCATCAGTTTTTGATAAGTGGTCAAAGGAATTGACTTCCATCACTGCTGAAGTGAGTGCTTGCGGTGAGGATGGTCGATTTGGATCTACGTAATCTGCGCTCTAATTCGTCCCAAAAGTGCTCTATGGGATTTAGATCAGGTCTCTAAGAAGGCCAGTCCAGTTTTTGAACACCCATTTCGTCAAACCATGTCTATGCAAGCCTCGATCTGTGAATGGAGCAGTTATCTTTCTGGAGAAGAAATGGGCCTTCCCGGAAAAATTGCCATAGAGTTGGGAGTGCAGCATTGTCCAGAATGTCCCCATGCATCTCAGAGTTCTATTTCCAACCACAGGAACTAACGGACCCAGGCCAAACCAAGAGAAACCCGCTCGCACCATTATGCTTCCACCACCATAACAACCGAGTGCCCGGATACTTTTGGCCAGATAGTGTAGTAGTAGGAATATCTGATAATTAAATGGGTGGCCAGATATCGTATAATCAGTAGGAATATCTGACAGTTAAATGGGTGGCCAGATAGTGTATAATCAGTAGAAATATTTGATAGCTAAACGAGAACAAAAATTATAAGATAAAATTTGCAAAATGAAAAATAAAGCACTTTCGGTTTAGCGATAGGAATTCCATCGACTAGTCCGCAATTTTCGTAGCTTGAGGAATTTATTTTTGTTTCCTTATACAGAAAAGAGTTATGACTTTATATCTGAATTTGATGCCTTGTTTGAAAAATAAAATGTAGGGGAAAAAATACTCTTATAATATACACGGTATCTTTAACAATATAAACTTAAAAACAGACACGGCTTACCTAAAGATAATAGTTGCAATAAATTTCAATTGTAAAAGCAATTACCGTTTATTTTTATCTTGATTATAATTATTGTAAATATAATTTAACATTTTGGACAGAATTGAATATAATGTTTCAATGGATTCTCAAAGAAAGATTATTCAGAATTTGAACTAGCCGAACTGAAACAAGAATTATTCAGCGCTTGCATTCGCTTGTAGGTGCTAAAAGTTTTTCAATGACTTAATGAAACGAACCAACAGCCATACTGCATCCAGCAGTATGGCTGTCCTCGGCCACCCAGCCTATCATTCATAGGTTCAAATTATGTAAAGACGGCGAATCTATGAACATTTTCTCTTCCACGTTTTACTTCATTAAATTCAGAAATTCGTCTATGAGTCAAAACTCGCTAAACAGCTGGAAATGATCAGTGTTTTAGAACTATCTTATTGAATTGGATTTTTTAGAATACCTTGTATTATAACCCTTCAAATTTTCCCCCTGTTAGTAAATTTTAACTATAAAGATATCTAGAGCCATGATGGCTCAGTGGTTAAGGAATTGAACTGTCATTGTAAAGAAATGGGGTTCGATCCCCAGTTTCGGCTTGAAGACCACCCAGCTTTAGATCGATGAGTACCAGCTTGTCTAAAAATTGAAGGAGCCACTGTGCGCAGTGCAGATCACATTGTCCCAATCATACCGTCGGTCACAAAATTGTGGAGCCTTAACCCCCATGACCTCTAGGCCCACACCGGGCTGTTGTAAGAATACTTTATCTTTATAAAGATATCTTTAGGTAAGAATTTAAACTATTTGAAGATTAAGCTACGTGAGCACTGGTACGAATTTGTTAACAATATAACAATAATATACAATATAACATAATAATATAACAATAATTATCGTAATAATATAACAATACTTAAGATAAAAATTTGTTAACAACAATAATTGTCCTGTATTTGTGAGTTGATGCAGAATGGTGAAATTAAAAAAAAATATTTAAAGGTCTAAGTTTTGAGAAAATGGTTAATTAATTATTAATAAAGGAAAATATTGTAATTGTTCGTACCTATTATGAGTCCAATCCTGCATTCTCTGTTTTTGTGTGCGCATGACATAAGAGTTCCTGTGGTGTCATTTATAATTGCTACTACATTCACGTCTATGTCCTAAAATATAATTTCAGTGTTAATTAAAATATTCATAATTTTCAATCAAAACTTAGAACTAATATTCAGAATAAAGCAGTTTTGGATTAATCACAATATTTTAAGTATTTTGGGAAAACTACCTGATATTCCAAAAATAACCGACGACATGAAAAAATCAATTAAACTAAAGCGAACAGAGATTGAAATGTACGGTTTGATACGTTCTGCTTCAGAAACCATAGAATTTTTCTACCCAAGTTTAAAAATTGGTTGCTAAGTTCATCAACAAATAGCTCTACTAACTGGGAAAACTATAAAACAGTGATTTCAAAATATTTACCATTTACAACAACAATGTGGTTTAGTCTAAGGACAAAATTAACAGAAACCTGTTGAAACATTTTAGATGGAAAAGTCTTACATAGGGTAAAAAACAATATTTTATTGTTTTTCCAGTCAGAAATGCCATCTGTGGACAAACTTAGCAATTAATTTCGATATTTGGCTAGAAAATTAACCGAAACGCAGCAACCCGTATGTATATATACAGTCAATTCGCTATAACTCGAAGTACGATAACTCGAATATTACTATAACTCGATTTTTTTATGAGGTCCCGACCCTTTTATCTTCAATTTCATGTTAATTATTCTCGATTACTCGAATTTTACTCCCTTTAGCTCGATTTTTTTTGGATCTTTTAAAGCAGAAAAAAACAACAATCTAGGAGCTGATATCTTGCCCCTTCCTTTGCAACACACACACAATGTCTTTCGCACTCTTCATGGAGAAGTTAAAGCTGTCCCTCTTGAAGTATGTGAACAATGGTTGAATGAAACGTTACCAAATTTACTTAAAGGATACAATTAAAAATAATGTTTTCAATATTGATGAAATGGGTTTATTTTTTAAATGTCTTCCAAATAAGACTA
>NC_092215.1:29326007-29459613 GCF_043381705.1 Parasteatoda tepidariorum | reverse complement strand
TTATATATATATATATATATATATCTTTTTAACTGAACGAGTTGAGGAAACAAAGAAACAAAGTTGATTTTAGATATTAAAACCCCTTTCAAAAACTTCCCTTGTAGGCAATTTTTAACGATATACATTAAATTTTTTTATGAATAGAAAGTAAACACTTGTGGAAAAAAATCAAATAGCAATAATACGCAGGTATTTATTTTGCTACCGGGTATCTCAAAAATATCAGACAAGTTAAAAAAAATCAATTAAAAACATAAGAAGACAGTGACGTACAGTTTGTTTTGGAATAAAAATTATAAATCATCAAATTATTAAATTTATAAAATTTGTTACAAAATTTGCCAACAGATCAGAAAAACTATAAAATAATGTTTTCAAAACAACAAACTTTGGCGAAACAACGTGGCGCAGTCTGAGGACAAAATTATCAGAGACCCATACGAATATTTCAGAAGGTTTTTCAAGTTAGCAACGCCATCTTTTAACGAAATTTATAAATAATTCTGAATCTTATTGGAGAAAAGCTCTAGTTAACCACACATTTATATCACTTTCCATTTTATTCCTTCAAATTGTAGGTTTTTCTTTGTTGGCACGTAGTTGGTTATTTTGGAATAATGCATATTATAGGGCTATAAACATTGAAAATATTTTTTACGCGAAGTAACTTACTCCTCTTCTCTGCACTGCTTCTTGCAGTAGTTCTACAACATCTTGTCCTTCGACTCCTGAGCATTTAAATCCCTTTGTCCAGCCTGTTAACCTGGCGCTAGCTAATCCTTCTTGCTTGCAAGGGAAACTAAAGGTAAATCCAAGAGGTAATTGGAGATCTTTAACATTTAGTCTTTCCATGAAATTGGCTAAGCATTCAGCTATATGATCGAATAACTGGAAGAAAAAATTTAAAAAAATATTACTTTATTTTTAGAATTAAATTAATAAATTAATGATTAAACAAGTTATCTGTGATAAATTGTTTTAGCCATATTAGCTAAAATGGTTAACAAGTTTGAGTCTGTCACCTTTTATGAAGAATTCATTCTTAGTGGTCAGTTCACAGGACCAGTTGAAAATTCCTGGTTCAAGGACTGACCTGTTCGAAAACTGACTAATTTCTTTTGCTGTTTTCATAATACTCATTTAACCCGCTTTTTTAATCCATTTTTTCAGCAAGAATTATTCGATTTGTTTTAGTTATTAATGTTGTACTAGAACTACATTAATCAAAACTGTACACCAATATTATCACCAAAGAAAAATTCATTTGATAGCAAAGTCGAGGCATTTCTCCACAAGAACAAATAATGAAACAAAAACGAAACTCATAGTCTGATTTCACGACAACGTTAGAGGTCCATCATAAAAATCAATTAAAAAGCAATTGATTAAAAATAATGATTACATAGTAATCAATTACAGGTTACCGTGATTACAGATAATCATAATTTACAATCACATAGTTATAGTGATAAGAATTTATTGAAATTTACGATTACATGTAATTATAGATTTTGATTACTTGTCATCAAGATTACTTACCTGTTGTGATTACAAATAATTATGATTATTTATAATCGTAAACTATGATTGTTTGCAATCACAAATTTATCATAACTAGTAATCACGGTTTCAAAAATCACTGGAATGAATAATAGATTACTTGTAATCATATTTCTTTGGAACTCTGTTTTACGCAATTGATATAAGATTTTATGTCAGTTCACTGAACAGCGATGAGCGCTCCTTTTTAAGGCTAGCTTCACTAAGGCAGGCCACATACTGACGATACAAGCGGTAAGTAAGAGACATACGAGAGGTTGATTAGCATACTTTTGCATTAGCATGCACATACCATCTCTGCGCATCCTTACTCAAAACGTTTAGGTATCAATTGGTTAACATTTGCAATGCAATACGTTAAAAATAAATACAAATATGAAGTATATAAAAAAATCTCCGGAATAAAGACAAATTACATGTATGTTTAAATATAAAAGTATTGCATATAAACTCGTGCAAGACACGTAATTAGTAAGAAACTACAGTGCGTCTAAAAATTTGATCTAACTATTGTAATATACTAATAAAATACCTGATATAATAAGTATTCTATGTTTATATAATATATAGTCTAATTTATTCAATCGGCGAATTTATATTATACATCGTTTAATTTAACCAATACGATACGCGAACGTAAACAAGTGAAAACCGGTTTCAGCTGCGTAAAAACAATAAAGCTGTATAGTATCATCTGATAACTAAGATTTTACATAGAATCTTATAGTGCGTCTAATAATGCGGCAACGGACTGTATGTTTATTTTTAAATGATCAAACAGCTTTATGATTTTTATAAAAATGGCATTGTACCTGTGTGCCAGTTCCAAGCATTATAGATTCAGGAATTCCAAATACTTCATTTTCCATGTGAAAATCTTCACCTTCAAGAGTTATGAGTAATACTCGAAAATTGGTTCCTCCAAGATCAAGAGCAAGGAATTTGCCTTGTTCTGAAAATAATGTNGGTTTCAGTCGCGTAAAAAAAATAAAGCTGTTTAGTATCATCTGCTAATTAAGATTTTACATAGAATCTTAGAGTGCATCTAAAAATGTGGCCAGGAACTGAATGCTTATTTTTAAATGATCAAACAACTTTATGATTTTTATAAAAATGGCATTGTACCTGTGTGCCAGTTCCAAGCATTATAGATTCAGGAATTCCAAATACTTCATTTTCCATGTGAAAATCTTCACCTTCAAGAGTTATGAGTAATACTCGAAAATTGGTTCCTCCAAGATCAAGAGCAAGGAATTTGCCTTGTTCTGAAAATAATATATCTTGATTAATTATTTTATAATTATTTAGATTAATTATTTAATTAATTATTTAGACTATTTCACGAAGAAAGGCATGGGAAACAAGAATAAATATATAAATTTCTCATCATCGAACCATAAATGCTCCCATAACATGATAATGTACAATATCTACAATCTGCTTTATATGTATTTTTTTTTTCTTTCAATAACTATAGTATCATCACTTTTTGCCATATCTGTGCCTTTTGTTTAAATTTTAAAATTATAAGGACAAGAATATTTTTCAAAATTAAAATCCTCGAACCTTAAAAATTATATTAGAAATCAAATCATTCAGCAAACGCAATACTGAAAAAGAAGAAAAAACGCATTTTTTTTTTCTAAAAAAAATCATTATTCCCATCTTTTTTCAAAGAACTGTACTGTAAAAAAATCCGAATCAAATTACGGTATAAAGTGCATCATCCATAAAATCTATTTTACGGTAAAAACCATTTTTACCGTAAAATAATATACCGTAATTTTTACAATAAGATTTATTTAATTAGTGTGATTCAGTGATTTTACGGTAACCATTACTGTAAAAATTACGGTGCATCAGATTTTTTGTTCCGTAAAATGGATTTTACAGTAAAAACTTCTTAACGTAATTTGATCCGGAATTTTTTACAATGCAGTCAAATAAATTAAAACTTTAAAAAAAATTGTCTAACATACCCACCTTAATACTAAACGCAGTTCTTTGATTTGGAACCCAAATTTTTTTAAATCTATTTTTCTCTAGATAATAATATAATTAGATTGAATGTAGAATTTACAACATGCTGTTCATTTATAAAATTGTTTTCTTTTCTGAATTATCTTCTATTCTATAAAATCTATTATGAGAAAAACCAATATTTACATGTGCAATATTTACATTTTTTAATAACAGCATAACATTTATTCGCTATTGACGGAGTCGTGGTAGCCCAGTGAATACAGAATCGGACTTTGGTTAGAAGGGACCTGGGTTTGATCCCCGACTAAACTAAGACCAGCAGAGTACATGTAATCTAGGTGCTTGTAATAATATGTGGAATCAAAAGTCCTGTGGTCAGTCTCGAAGCAATACCATGGGTACAGGGATCTAGAAAAAATTTCCTTTAGATCTATGTCTAAATTGAGGAAGTGGCATCACAAATGGGTGGTGCTGCCATCTATCCGCCGGATTCTGATCCATGACGTACTTTCACTCTTACAGTGCTCTCTTGTCAAACGAAAGGAGCTCATTCCTGACTTAATTCGTAAAAAGACCAAAGGCTTGCGATCTTGAATTGTGCAAGTGTCATTAAAAACAATAGCAAGACATTTAAAACCTTAAATTAGTTGAAACACAGTTTATTTTTAACTGTAAATTTTTACTCTTGCATTGAATATAAAACTAAGAGAGATCAATAATGTTTTTTTTAACATGTTAAACATGTTCAATGTGAGTTTCACAATTTGATGCAGATAAATTAAATACCTTCTCCATTTGGCACGTCTGTGACATATGTAGGGAACATTTTTACAGCAGCATCTCGATGAGTGTCATAAGATAATCCTTTGTGAAATTCATGTAACAGATTTACCGAAACTTTCTGGAGTTGATCATTTGTGAGTACTAAGTCTCTGGTAAGGGCTTCAATCTAACAGAAAGAAAGAAAATGTCATATTTGTATGTTAAACACAGTTGAAATGCATCTAAACAAATTTTATTACTGTAATATAATTACTATATATACAAAAAGTGATTTGAAATAAAAAAACGCCTGACATGTCTTGAAGAAAAATAGTTTATTAACTGCTTTCGCCTAATAACAGTTAAGCAACCAGAATTTTATCGTAAAATTTTGGTCCACCTAATGAAGCCACTTAGTTCCTTGCAGTTAGGTTTATATATTACAGCCGTGAGGAGTAATTTGTCAATCTTATAGGTGGTTCGAATCCCAGCGTTGGCACCTCAATTTTTCCTCCATTCCCTTCAACACATGAAGAGTTTCCAGTGTCCTGCACTCCCCAATTTGTGACCATGGACTATTAGAATACGATACTCTAATTCACGCATTGATGGCAGCACCATAAAGCTGCTTAACACAAAAAAGTTCAGTCTTTCAAATCTCTTACAATTGATGGCACCAACAGATAAACTAGTTAAACCTCATTCCACGGTTCATTTGACAGAACACAACTCAACCACAACCTTACTCTAATGCCCATTACCTAACGAACAGCCTAGCTCTAATATCTTGTTGAATTTCTTTTTTACGGTTTTATAACAATGCTAGTTGTAAACAGTTGAAGAACCGTATAGTTTTGTATTCATGGTTTTTTAACCATACCAATTGTAGACGGCTTAAAAACCATAAAAGTAAAAAATGTTCTTTACCGTAAACCTTACGGTAATTGGGTGGAGAGACTGCTGCCGATTATTTTACCGTAATTAGAGAATAAAAATTCCAATAGTGTATTTGTGAATGGTTACATTTCAAAAACTTTTGTGATAGTTTTATTTGTCATTATTTTTACAGCTACTCTTTCAATACATTTAAAATAACTCTCTTCTTTCATATGATTTTACTGAAGATCACGAGATTTACGTTTGTCTCGACTGCTATTGAACCTAATTATTTCTGTTAAAGTAATTATTATTACTTTAAGATATTTCGTATTGATTTTCAATAGATAGACTTCGTTAACATATGAATTATTACATATCTGACATGTATTTTATCCCAATTACCAATGTTTAAAAACTATACGTAAGTTGCACACAAATTAAACCTTTCTCTCCTGTTTCCATCAATCCTCCTTCCTTCGTAAAGCTTAACTATTCTAGTACATTATTCTATAGCCCGATTTTGTGATTTATTTTTGCGTAAATATGCCAACAATTTTTTAATTTATTTTTTCATCCGTATGCAAGTATTTCCTAATTTTTAAAGAAAGTTCTGCATTTTGTTACTACGACCAAAATGATTTTTTATTGTGAGCATGCTAACATTTTCTAATTTATTAAAATCTAATTTTAAAATTTATTAATTACTAACAACGAAAAATTCTGTATTAACTTTCTTCAAGTCACTTTTTAGCCAAGTTAACTTATAGTAATCTGTCAAAATTCTAAATTATATTTCTAGAATAACTAGAAATTTGGTAAAATTACCGTACTGCTTGGTTATGACATTTCTGGTAAAAAGAACCTTAATTCTGATTAATAAAGCCAAATTATACGGTATTTAATTTAATAGGGTATTTGGAAATTTTTCCGTTTATATGGTAAGGGTTTGCCGAAAATTCTGGTTTCTAAAATTATAATTCTCATTATCACACATTTAGGTAACACTAAACTGAAACGTAAATTTAAACGAATAAATCAATTTTATGTCATGCTCTAAGAAATCATGATAAAATTACCAAATTTTGCAGCATTAACTAAATTTTATCACAAATTATAGCACTATATTTTATGATAGATTTAACCAAAAGCACTCTGTAAAATGATAGATTTAAAGCACTCTGTAAAATTTAAAGCACTTATGATAGATTTAAAGCACTCTGTAAAAATTTCCGAACTTTTTGGTGTTCCCATAAGACCATAAACACGATAAATTTTACCATATTTAGATAGTTTTTAGATAGAAAGGCCATACTTTTTTTCAGTGTATACATATTTGATTCACTTTGTAAAATGCTGAAATTGGTGTTCTTAACTTTGAATAGTAAGGAGAATTTTTAAATTTCATAACTGGCTCTGATAAAATGTTGATATGCAAATTAGAGCACATCTTTCGAACATCATACTAAGTCGTGTGATCCGATCAAATCATTGACTCCTTCAACAGGGGGGAAAAAACTAGTGCTATCAATATCAAAGACTTTTCAAATTTAATCTATTAAATTGATTACGTCATACAGATAAACATAAATAATAGCACTTTTTTTTTATCAATGATACAAATACTAGTTTAAAATGTTATTAACAAAATATATTAAATCAATCTAAAAATCTGCCACTCTAGAAATCAAAATTAAGATTAGCTAATAATGAAAATTTAACGCCAAGTAAGAATTAATCCTTTATTTTTTTTTACTTATCACACTTTATCAATGAATTGAATTAAAATTTTTAGCTCTGAGTTTGATGACTATACAATAAAAAATCTAATAATTAAAAAATTTTGTCTTAAGAATTTTAATACATATCAGTATTAAGTTGTTCTGAAAACTAATTACAATCTTAACTCTTAATATCAAAAATTAAGAGCATCTGAAAGCCGAAATACAGGGCAGGGTCAAACATGGATTCGTATTTTCATTATGAATTATTAATTTTTATTTAGTTCTTTATTTTTTAATTTATTTAAATGAATTAATTAATTTCAATTCTAACAGAGTTCTTCAGTCCTCATTTTGGCCATTCATGCCATAAAAAAAAATCCAAGAACTCCAAAAAATAGATAAACAAAACCTTTCTGACGTAAGATTCATATTCTAAGAATCCATTATTATTTTAAATTTTAATGTCAAAATTATTAAGAACATCTGGTAATAAAAATACAGCACAAGGTAAAACATGGGTTTATATTTACATTATGAATTATTCCTTTATATTTAATTAGTTCTTTAATTTTATAAAAGAATTAATTAATTTAAGTTCTAACAGAGTTCTTCAAACCTCATTTTGATCACTCATGCCATAAAAAAAATCCAAGAACTCCAAAAAATAAATAAACAAAACCTTTCTGACGTAAGATTCATGTTCTAAGAATCAATTATTATTTTAAATCTTAATGTCAAAATTATTAAGAGCATCTGGTAATAAAAATACAGCACAAAGTAAAATATGGGTTTATATTTACATTATGAACTATTCATTTATTTTTAATTAGTTTTTTAATTTTTTAAATGAATTAATTTCAGTTCTGTAAGAGTTCTTCAGTTCTCATTTTGGTCACTCATGCCATAAAAAATACAAGAATTCCAAAATTATTGATTAATAATTAAGTGATTCTGAGAGTCAGTTATAATCTTAAATCTTTGATATAAAAATTAAGAACAACTGAAAATATAACAGATAGTAGGACAAAAGTTCACAACATCTGTTAGGGATAGATTAAGTTAAGACTATAAATAGCATCATGTTTACCCTTTAGTTAAAGTCATAATCAAAGCTAGAAAAAGGAAATGAAAATTTTTTCTTTTATTCTTTACCTATTTTTCTCCCCTCTATCGGGTGAACTGACCGAATGATATTTCCCTATCTATACACGTGAATATATACGGCAATCACGTGAATAGTGTCCTGTTTACTGATTATATAATCTGTCTATAATAACTAAATTTATTTTGAATTAGAAAATAGTATATTTTCATCGGTTGCAGTTTGAGATGCGGTAATCATAAATATTGGTCAATCAAATGTTAAATAAATAAATAAATAAAAGATATATAAATAAAAAAATTAATGTTTCTTTTGGTAAAAAAAAAAAATTATTTAAATTATTTAGCTACAATAGCTTAAAAATCAAATTAAGTTCGATATTTAGTTTCCAAAAATTTTTTATACTTATCAAAAATGCCTATACTGTAACAATAAAGAATTTAAAGATTAACTATAAAACAAAATTAGACAATCGTTGTTATTTATTTAAAAAGTAATTAAAAAAAACATATTTTTTATATAATTGCACAGTTTTTTTTTAATTCTACCTTTTTTTTTCAAGTGCACGCATTTTTGATTCTGGACCAGAAATACTAAAATACAGCATTTAATTCTACTCATTAAAAAGTTATTTTTAATTTCCGTTAAAAAGCACCATCTATAGGGTCCGAAAAAGCTAATGTAGTTCCTTATTTATATAATAAAAAAAACATAATTGTTTATTTTCATAATTGAAATAAGTAGTAAAATGGGTGCAGGGAAACGAAATTCAATTATATACATGACATGAAGTTCGTCCTTCTCTAAAGCTATCTATCTTCTAATATCGGTTTAAAACTTTGTCAATTTTGTTCTGATTCATTTTAAAATTTAAGAACAAGTATGTTATTCATGTATTTTGCTTTTCAGATAAGATTTTAAAGAAAATTTTAAAAACGAAATAGTGGCATTTTGAACAGGTATGTCTTAAAATTAAGAGCTTTAAAATTAAGAGCTTTAAAATTAGTTACTAAAAGTTTATGAACGTGATCAAAAATTAATTTTTCATGCAATAGTAATAATATTCATAACAATAATATCTGACATTTTATAAATAGATAGGCACCAAAATAAGAGCGCAGTTGTTTCGAAAAACGTTCTTTTGAGAAAAGTTATTTAAAATTTGTAAAGTTGTTTTGTTTCTCAACCTATCTGCGTAATAATGGAACTATTATTAAAGCTTAGATGAACGTGCTTACATGAAATTTGAAAGACAAATAAAATATGAAATTAAATTTTCATTAAGGATTCTTATGTAAAAATGATTATATTGATATAATTCCAAGCAATATCATTCAGATGTAAGTTACGAAAATCTTATTGTAAGTTTTTTAAAGGCTAAAAAAGAAATATTTTCTCCTTAGAATACATCAAACATAAAGATCTAGCTAACATTTAATTAAAACCTAAATCTTTGCTTCGAAAAAAAAAATATAAGACACGTGCCATTTGTGAAAATCGTCTTGAAGTGTGAAAATCGTCTGCTACATAACAAAAAAAGGACAATTTTATTTATTTATTTCAATCTAATTAAATAATTAAAATGCCTACAATTCAAAATCGTCTGATAAAAGAATGTACGAATAAAATATTTTGCTACAACTACTTTTGCTTAATTTTAAATATCGCTTGGTAGTTATGAAATATTTCTGCTAATTCGATGCAGAATATTTGCATCGAATTAGCAGAAATAATTAAAGATTCGATGTTTTGTTTTTTCCACGTATGAATTTTGTAGAAATTGGATATCCTCATTTGTAATTTATCTTAAAAAAATCTTAGCGCTTTTAACTTCAACTTAATCTTTGATTATTTATAAGAAGAATTCGTTCCTCATTAAAGCAGCCAAAGGTAATTTCATATTACATGTTCTTTTAGAAATATTGTTCCTTTCATAAAATTATTGAATAAACTGAATTCTTTGAAAATTAAATTGTATATCTTTCTTTAAATCAGTATAAGATATTGAAAAGAAATTTATTGAAGTATGTTTAGTGGTTCCAAATAAGGTCTTCCGAAGAACCCTGGGGTTCCATGGTAGAATTACAGGGACTCTTCGAGTTAAAATACGTCGCTAAAAAAACAGTAATTTAAAGAAATAAAGCTAATGCCATCTCTTATATTGTATATATTTTAGATTTGCATAAGAATAGCTTTTACTTTTGCTAAAGTAAATTTTGAGTTAAAAGTATTTTAACATTTGCATTTCTAGATTAACATCCTTTGCGAACTCACGGGAAATTTTTCAAGATAACCTGTCCATAGAATATAAATCTTATGTTGTCTGCTAACTCTTTAAACAGCTGATAGACAAGCTTTTTCTAATTTTAGTAAGAATGTATAGGGAATATACAGCTGAAAATATTGTAGTGGTCTTCTGAAATAACAGTATAATAACATATGGAGTCGTATAAATGACAGGCGTTTTTTTATCCTTTCCAAATTCCAACATCACCTGTTGTCAAATAAATATGAAGAATCTGTTGAGGATTTCATGGGAGAGGAATAAAAACAAATGAAGAAATAAAACAAAATTGTTCATGGCTTTCTGACCTGTAAATTGCTTAAATTCCCCAGATAATTACACAAAAACAAATAATAAAAAAACGAAATAGCTACTTTTTATTTTTCAATGTTAACACTACGTTATCCTAATTTTGAAACTTTTTTTTTGTGAATTTATGAGCTTAACTTACGATTGAAAAATACATTTCCTTATCATTTGGTCATACATAATTACTGTTTTCTGCGAACAAAATTGTCTTATTTAGAAATTGAACAGGAAAAACAACTTTTATGAAACTTTTATTTGTATTACAAAGTAAGGTAAAATAAATTTAGCGTGATTTTTTTTATTAAACTTCTATCTGTATAATAAAGTTAATCATAAATAATAAAATAAAATCAATCTACTGTGAAAAAATTTATCATTTCTATCACCTATCATTTCTTTTTAATTTATGAACTTGATTTGCGATTAATAATTTATTTCTATATCATTTGGTCATACATAACTTCAGTTTTTCGCGAACGAAATTGTTTTATTTAGAAATTTAGCATAAAAAAAAAACAATTTTTATGAATCTTTTATCTGTATTACGAAATAACATAATGAAATCAATTTAGCTTGATTTTTTTTTATTAAACTTCTATCTGTATAATAAAGTTAATCATAAATAATTTTAATTTAACTATCATGAAAAAAATTTTATGAATTTTCTATCTGCATTATGAAGTTAATCATAAGTAACATTATTGAATCACTTAAGCATGAGACTTTTTTTTATGAAATTTCTGAAGTTCATCATGAATTTCTGAATAACATCATAAAATCAATTTATTTAGCTTTCTAATCGTTCATAATAATAAGAAAAATTTTTATTATTTGTTGTGTTCATCAACATATGCATTGTTCTCATAACAAAATCCAATCGATTAACTTTTCAATGCATCGATAATGTAGGAACAATAATCACTACATTAGCAAATTTAGTACTGGTGCACTTACTTTTTGACGTGCCATATTATGTACGAGGGCGTGTCGCAAATCGCGCGCCCTAATATTTTGTCTCCTTTGCCGTCAAAAATACCTCACGAAGAAAAAAAAGGTTTTCTATTTCAACTGTATATTCTGACAGTCTTAATATTGAAAGAAATGCTTAAGATAGAAAATAACTTATCATGAAAATTTATTACATTATCATTATCATTGTTAATATAGTTTCTTGAAATAAACGGTTGGAATTTAAAATAATTGCTTCGTTTCTATCACTTAAACTAATGTCAAACAACTATTTTTAATTCCAGATCAAATTATGGTAATAGGCCATAGTTCCGAAACTTTGGATGCGTCATCCGTAAAATTCATTTTATCGTAATTTTTACAGTAATACTTATTTAATTAGAGTGATTCAGTGATTTTACGGTAATTATTTCAGTAAAAATTACGGTACATCAGATTCTTTGTTCCATAACATGTTCGGTAAAAATAGATTTTACTGTAAAAAAGTACCGGCATGATGAGTGCTGGTACTTTTACTATAGTTTTACCAGTACTTTTTACCGGAATTTTTTACAGTGTAGGCCCTGAAGAGAAGTGTTGACAGGGGAAAATTATTATACCGAGTTAGCATAATATTTTTTGGTCATAGTTAACATAATATTTATAGTTAATATTTATTAATATTTACAGTTAATATTTATAATTAACATAATATTTATAGTTAATATTTATTAATATTTACAGTTAATATTTATAGTTAACATAATATTTATAAAGGAAATGCGACCACTTTTTTTGCCACCATCCCTTAGAAACATTGCCTTTTCATTCATATTCTACTTTGAAAAATTTATTCACTGCTTAAATAATAATTACACATTGGTAAAAATATATATGTTTATAGGTTTAATTCTAATTAGTAATACAAATATTTGCTTTGTTAGGATTATTCTCACTAGGTTATTCTTAAGAATCTTTTTTTCGTAGGGGAGATATTAATAATTTTCTGTGATTTTAAATTTTAAAACTACTTTTAAATAAATACCTTTCTTTAAGAAAAAAATTCCACCTTTTAATGTTCATTTTATCATAATTTTCAGTTTAAATTATCTAAAAAAGCTTCCAAGTTGTTTATCAAATAATAATTTTTTGTTAGTTTACTTTTTTTTTTTGAAAAAAATAATGCACTGAGATTGCCTTTCAGCATGCCTTTAATTATTTTTATTGACTGCAAATTTTTCTCTTATTTTGATTATGAGAGAGAATTACTTTTTGAAATAAACACATAAAATAATATAAGAGGGTAATTTAAAAATTGTTGAAGGTAAAATTCAGTTATAATATAAGCGCCCTGCCTTTTTTTGTTCCGAGGGAGAACACTGTTATAGATAACACTATCCATATAAATGTATAAATAATAAAACTGTATATTAATACTAAAACTATGTATTGGTATCATGTAATCATTATTTATTATTGAAAAGCATTTGAAGCACAAGTATTTCAGAATTTTTTGAATTTCATTGAGATGATAAGATGCTGCATAAATACAAATCTCTTTAATTTTTCACTAATTAAAAAATTTTATCCTTTTGTTTTTATTTAAAAAAATATGTGTAAGTGTCATAAGTAACACGTAAAAATTATAAGAATTCATTTTATCTGAAGTGATTATTCATATAAAAAAAAACTTATAAAGCATTCTTATAAAAAGAATTGATTCATATTCAGCTATTTATATCCATAAACTAAGGATTTATCACAGTGTTAATTATAAAGCATTCTTATAAAAAAAATTGATTCATGTTCAGCTATTTATATGCATAAACTAAAGATTTATCACAGTGTTAATTTCACAATTGAGTTTAATTCAATTCATCACTTTTTTTTAACGCATTACCTATTTTACCAGTTCATATAATTTTGCACTTTAATAAAATAACAGAATAAGCAACATTTAATTTAATTTATAAATGTGAAAGTTTTCTGACCCTTAAAGTATAATTTGAAAATTGGAGTCTTAATTAAATTTGATTTATTTAAAGAGAAATCGTCACACGGAAAAATATTCTAAACGTGCTCTAAAACTTCTACATTGTGAAGGTCGTTGTGAAAAGTGTCCTGCTCTACCATCCTCAGTTGATGCTTTGACGTCATATGATCTGACTATGATCTCTTTATACGATTCGTAGTTCTTTTCAATAACCGTAAAATGTGGAACTTATGATGTAATATTATTTGAAAGACAATGTCGCCTCATAAAATTGGCGACGAAAAGTTGAATAAGCAGTTTAAAAGTGCAGTTCATTTCTTAAGTGCAATTGCCAAGCCTTCATGTTAAGTAGCTATTGTATTTCGTAATCTGCTTGTTCAGTATATTTTCTTTTTACTTTTTTTTTTTAAATCTGAAACTACAGTCAAATAATTTACCGACCGACGTATTTAATTTGTTTCCTTATCCCCTTCGCACGGCAGAAAATTTATGATTGCAGTTTTATTTATAGAAACAATGACAGCCATCCTCATATTTTCCTATTTAATTAAAATAAAAATTAATTAAAATAAAAATTAATAAAAATAAAAATTAATTAACATAGAAATAAATTAAAATAAAAATTCATTAAAATAAAAATTAAAGTAAAAAATAATTAAAATAATAATTAATTATACCAGTTATAAAATATCTTATTGTAACAAATATGAGGAAAAGTATACATTTTTTTATTTAAGGGGATACCGAGCGAAACAGAACGTGCATCATTCTGCATATGATTCTAGAAGAAGTTTTAGAAATAAAAATAATAATAACAAAACGGTATTTCTTAAGAACAGTTCATTTCTTAAGTGCAATTGCCAAGTCTCCTTATTAAGTACTGTATTTCACTATAGTTGTAGTCGCAATCTGCTTGTTCAGTATATTTCCTCTTTACTTTTTTTAAATCTGAAAATATATTCAAATAATTTACATTCGATACCAACCGACGTATTTCATTTGTTTCCTTATCCCCTTCAAGCGGCAGAAAATTTATGATTGCAGTTTTATTTATAGATACAATAACTGGTGTCCTTTTATTTTCCTATTTAATAAAATAAAAATTAGTTATAATAATTAATTATGTCAATTATAAAATACCTTATTGTTCCAAATATGAGCAAAAGTATACTTTTATTTTATTTAAGGGGATACTGAGTGAAACAGAACAAGCATCATTCTGCATTTGAATCTGGAAAAAGTTTTAGAATTAATAATAATAATAATGGGACATTTTTTAAGTGCAGTTAATTTCTTAAAAGCAATTGCCAAGCCTCCTTGTTGAGTAACTACTATATTTGGCAATAGTTGTAGCCGTAATCTGCTTGTTCAGTATATTTTCTTTTTACTTTTTTTTAGAAAAATTGAAAATACATTCAAATAATTTACATTCGATACCGACCGACGTATTTAGTTTCCTTATCTTTTTCCCACGGCAGAAAATTTATGATTGCAGTTTATAATCGAAACAATAACTGGCGTTCTTTTATTTTCCTTTTTAATAAAATGAAAATTAATTGGAATAATAATTATTTATACCAATTATAAAATATCTTATTGTTCCAAATACGAGGAAAAGTATACTTTAATTTTATTTAAGGGATTCTGAAGAAAGTTTTAGACATAAAATAATAATAATGATAATAATTTTTTCATCAACAAACTTTTCAAACGTATTTGAAAACAGAGATTTAAAAAATAGTTCAGTATTTTAGGTACAAAAAAGCATTAATTTTCAAGAAGTGTAAACCGATCGAGACAGTTTCACAAAATGTGGGACATCTGAATATTTAGTTAATCTTTTTTATATATAATCACCAAACTGAAACAAAATAATTTACTATTCTTCAGTCGGTTTGATAACTTGGCGTTTTGGGTTAAAGATTTGAAGTTTTAAAATCATTTTTAATGTGTAATAAACTAAACGAAAATGAAAAATAATTAATTTAAAAATTGGTTTATAAGCATTCTGACAATTCATTCTAACTCAACGGATAGAAATTTTTAAAATTAAACCGCGGTACTGCTTGCTGTCAGCGTTGGAGGTAGGATATAATAAATTAGGATAGATAGGATATAATATTAAAAATACTTTTATATCATAAAAAATATTCGTAATTTAATATAATTGTTTCTCATTTGCACTTTGTCTGCTATTAAACAAAATTATTCAAAACATTTTGTCTTTCAGACCAGCAACCTAACAACAATTGTTTGTTTTAATCTACAGGTTATAGATGCAAAATACTAAATGATAGAACCCTGAAAAAAGGACATAATAAATAATAGTGTTATACTACAGATTTCAAATGTTTGTAAATTAAATTATAATAGTTTCGATTTAAAAATAAGCAATTTAATAGCTTCTATTACATAAACTATTGTTTTATTATTGTTAACTATTTTCATAATTTTTATTTATCTATTACGCAGAAGTAAAATTAATAGATTGATAATAAATTTAAAGTTTTTTTTTTTAATAAACGTTTAGAAGTTTAATTGGTTGCAAATTAAAACATAATTGCTAACAAAACATGTTTCAGAAAAAGAAGCATATGATTTTTAATTAAAAAAACGCAATAATAAATAAAAAGGAAACGAAATTATGTTACGAACTAACAAACAAATTCTAGTAGGCTCATAACAAAAAAGCATAGTGATAAAATACATATAGTTACAACGCTTTCTAATTTATCGCATTTACATTAGAAGACTTGAAAATACGCTTAATTCATTCATAAGTTAGTCTGGATTGTTTTTTTTTACTTGTAAATTTTCCTGTAGGTAATTTTACAGTCAAGGTCATGAATGAAAAAGAAAATACATTTCCCAGTGGATTTTTCCTTTCGTAAATCGAAACAAATCTAGTGCTTTTATTCCGTGTCTTATTATCTTACAGTTACCATTATAACAATTTCAATTAAGCTATGAATAATGGCAGCTAAATTTTCACAGTAAAAAAAAAGAGTTATTATTAATTTATATAACAAACATATTAAATAAATTGACATTAACTCGAATGGGATTAATTATTTAATACGTTTTATTCACCATTAAAGTCAATAACATTTTTTCTCATTTAAAGAAGAACTTATTTACATACGTGGGCATACAAACAGTAAAAAAAAATAGATTTGTCGAATCGTTTATTTTCTGATCGAATGCATTTTGAAATTTAATTGAAGATGTAACACATTCCATTAAAATGTAAAAAGTTGCAAAATGATAAAGTAAGAAATAATATGTTATACTTTTATACTTAACGTAACAGCTATTTTTGTTTTACTTCTTCAGCTTTATTTCTCTTTTCTTAAATTAAATCATTTTGATGAAATTTAATTGAAGATGTAACACATTCCATTAAAATGTAAAGAATTGCAAAATGATAAAGTAAGAAATAATATATTATACTTTTATACTTAACGTAACAGCTATTTTTGTTTTATTTCTTCAGCTTTATTTCTCTTTTCTTAAATTAAATCATTTTGATGAAATGACCGACTTTAATTAGAACAATATAAATAGGATTTGCATATTTTTTTAAATACTTTAAATTGAAAGGAAATGGTTTGATGATATTTTTTTTGAAAAACAAATTATTCCATGAACTTAGAAAGAGGAATATAGTTATCAACCCGTTAAAAAATAACTTAGAAAGAGGGATATAGTTATCAACCCGTTAAAAAATAACTTAGAAAGAGGGATATAGTTATCAACCCGTTAAAAAATAACTTAGAAAGAGGGATATAGTTATCAACCCGTTAAAAAATAACTTAGAAAGAGGGATATAGTTATCAACCCGTTAAAAAATAACTTAGAAAGAGGGATATAGTTATCAACCCGTTAAAAAATAACTTAGAAAGAGGGATATAGTTATCAACCCGTTAAAAAATAACTTAGAAAGAGGGATATAGCTATCAACCCGTTAAAAAATAATATTTTAAAATTTTAATTTGTAAAAATGGTTTGTAATTACTACTTGAAAGTTGACTACACTGTAAAAAATTTCGAATCAAATTACGATATAAAGTACACGCACTTTAGATGCATCATCCGTAAAATCCATTTTCACCGTAAAATATTATACCGTAATTTTTACAGTAATATTTATTTAATTCGAATGATGTGGTGATTTTGCTGTCATTATTACTGTAAAAATTACGATGTGTCAGATTCTTCGCTCTGTAACATGTTCTGGTAATACTGGATTTATAGTAATAAATTCCGACACTTCTGTACTTTTCATCGTAATTTAATCCGGAATTTTTTACACTGTTCACGATACTTAAAATCGAAGAAAATAAGTTTAATAATATAAGCGAAATCTATTTACCACTTTAAGTATTTTTTTTCGTAAAAATATAACTAACATAATATAATATTACATAGGTTTTGAATTTTTTTTACATTATTTAGTATACTTGCAACTTGATTTTTTTTAATTTTTCTTTTTTTTAAGTTTAAAAATTAATAAACATATAACGCTTTGGAACAAGAAAAAATATGTGTATCATGTGTATTTGTTAATAAATTGAAAATACTACAATCTATTTTTATGTTTATAACACTAGAATAAGTTATTATATTTATTTATAATCACTCAATAAGTTCTTTGAAAAATAACATAGTTTAAAAATAATCTATAAGGAAAAAGTTTTTTCGTCCCAGTTTTTTTTTTCCCGGTTTCAATTTTAAAAGTTTTTTTTCGGTAGGAATTTATTTTTGTTCAAAAAAGAAGCATTTTGCGAATTTATTTGTATTAAATTTAACTTTAAAAAAATTTATAAGATAAATTTTTATTTAGGAAAAAATTATTCTACATGCCATAAAACATTTTTTTTAAAAAAGCATAAATTTAAAACATAAAATTTAAGTACTATATAGCTTAAGAAAAAAACGAATATTTAAGTGATTGACAATACGATAAAGTCCATGGAACTATAGCACCACCGCATCCTAGCAATTTTTCGATAATAACGAAAACTTCAAAAAAAAAATTTTTATGCATCCTTTTTTGAATATAGTGCTTTTTGTCAATAATTTTGCATGGCTTTTCAGTTAAGTTTTGTTAAAAATTTGTTAATTTTAACAAATATATAACTTTCATTAGTCATCGATTTGTAAAAGTGAAACCAAAAAAACGCTAGGGTGTTGCCAAGTATTTTGTATTTGTATTCACAGGTTTATTTTTGTTAACATTATTTTTGTTCGAGCAAAATCTAAATTTTTTGACAATGTGAGCTATTTTTAGAAAGATCATAAAAATTAATTCAACATAGAGTGCTATGATGTCAGCAATTTATTTTCGTAAACAATACATTATATTGCAAGCAAATATATAACTTTTTGCTCAATGTCAACTATTTTTAGATTTTAATTTAAAATAAGTAATTAATACTTAAATTAATTGTAGAATAAAATAACAAACAATATTTTGCACTCTCTTTACCACTCTTAAAAACTTAATTGTTGTGTTACCTTCACCTTCAAACTCAGAAAAAAATTTCATTTTATAAAATGGCAACACTAAAAACTCAATCACTGACGCAAATATGACGTAAAAATATATATAATATTCATGGGATAAAGTAGCTGGAAGGCAGCCCTTGAAAACTGTCGAGAAGATAATATCTTTGTTTATCACCTCAGTACCACGTGTCCGTCTGCAAGGCGCCATGTTTTCGCTTTTGCCTTAAATACTATTAGACGTAAGACGATGCGAACTGAATGCAAATAACGTTTGTACTAGAAATAAAACAACATTAAAAAATAACCATAACTAAAGAAAAGAAAAACTAGGAAGCAAAAGACCTTGTAAAAGAACTCAAACTTCCTTGTCACCTCAGGAATCTGAACAACTAACTCAATGAAAGATTAAGACTCCAGTAAGACTAACAGAATGATCGTCATGAACTATTTTCTTTTCTTTCTGTCAGATTTTTTAATAAATTTGTCAAATCTTGTTTTCCCGCCTCATTTATTGCGTAATACCAGAGCGACAGACAACTATTAAGAAAAGAATATATTCACATACCCATTATCCTTAAGTAGAATTGGAGTAATCCGGATTGCGTTTTTTTCCACGTGCTGAGTTTGAAAAATTAATTCTGATTTGTATCCAGCTGACATTTTTTCCTAAGATCTAAATTTAGCATGAATGCATTTGATGAAAAGATTGACGCAAGAAAATTGTTAATAAATAAAGAAATTTTCTTACGGAATTTTCATATAAGGAATATATATATATATATGTCTTCCTGTCATAAAGTTTAATCACCTACATGCAAAATTTTTAATGCGAGTATTAAACTGCTAATATTTGAAAACGAGTAATAAATTCATGGTTTGAGAGAAATTATTTTAATCAAACATACTGTACATCGAGGCAGTAAAATATTTTCTTGATTGCATTCATGATTATCACTTTTAAATCGCGATTATATTGATGCAAATTTATGCCTCTTTTACAACAAGCACAAAACCATTTCTTACATTTATTTTAAGAGAAAATAGTATGTTTATTATTCCGCTAACTTTCTTTTCTTTCTGTCAAATGTTTTTTAATAAATTTGTCAAATCTTGTTTTCCCGCCTCATTTATTACGTAATAAATGAGCAACAGACTGACTATTAAAATATTCACGTAACCATTATCTTTAAGTAGAATTAGAGTAGTACGGATTGACTTTTTTTTTTTTTTTGTCGTCCACGTCTTGAGTTAGAACGACTTAATTCTCATTTATATCCAATTGACATTTTTTTCTTAAGCTCTAAATTTGGCATGAATGTATTTGAAGAGAAGATTGACGCAAGAAAATTGTCAATAAATAAGGAAAATTTCTTACTTGGGTAGAATAAATAAATATATGTCTTCCTGTCATTAAATTTAGGCACCTACATGTAAAATACTTAATGCTAATACTAAACTGCTAATATTTTGTAAATTCCAATAAATTCGTGGTTTGAGAGAACTAATTTTAATCAAACATACTCTACATCGAGGCCATAAAATATTGTCTTGATTGCAATCATGATAACTAACGTTTTTAAATCTCGATTATATTGATGCAATTTGATGCCTTTTTTACGACAAGCAAAGCTTTTGCTATATTTTGATTGATGTAAAAAATTTTAATTATAGCGTTTTAATTATTCCTCGAATTATCACAAAAGCTTCATTTATGTTTCGAGAATATTTCTTTGAAGCATTTGTTACTTCAAACAATGTTAATATTTGGGGAAAAGTAAAAACAAAAATCCAATTTTAAGGAAAACTATTCATAATACAAATGAAACTGCTTGATAGTGTTGACAATTAAACATTTCTCCCTACAGAATTCGTAAAATTTCAGATAAATGATTATGGTTTTTATCTAAAAAAATATTAATAAATTATTTTTATTTTAATGTAATTCATTTTTTATTTTAATGTAATTATTTTCATTTTAATTCATTCATTTTGAAACAATAATTTCAGTAATTTTAATAATACTTAAAAGTTTTCAAGTTTTTTTTTCGAATTTGTAAATTTTTCCAGAATAAGTTTATAAATAGTAAACAAAATAATAAACAAAGTAATAAACTTTTTTAATAAACACATTAAAATTTTATTATGACTTAAGGAAAACGCATTATTCTAATGCTATATTACTTTAATAAAAAAATTATTTTTGAAATGATAACATTGCTGTTACACTGATTAACCCTAGGTAAAACAATTAATGTTCTTCAATCTATTACCTTATGTGCGGTTAAAGCGCATTCTTTAATATCTTGACATAGTCATTTAAACAACCAGCAAATATAATTTTAAGAACAATCAAACTTTTCCTTATTTACTTTTTTAACCAATAAAAGGAAACTTCCTGAAGTTATAATTGAAAACATGATTTAACAAAAAAGATAGGATAAAATAAACAAATATATTTATTGCGCGTCTCTATTCATAAACAAACAAAAACTTATTAAATTTGAAAAAAAGATCAATTAATTTAATAGTTTTAGAAAATTATATTTCTGAAATTTGTAATTATAGACGATATTTAATTATTCAAAAGTGTATCAAGTTTCAAAAGTGTATTAAACAAAATTATATAATGTTGAAATTTTAAGAAGAGTATAAAACAAAATAACTACAAGTTCTCATTTTGTTTTAGGATTTTTTTCTTACATAGGATGAACTAAAAATAAATATTTATTATGCTTTTATCTTCATAAACAAATAAGAACTTATTAAATTTGGTAACAAAAAGGCAATTAATTAAGCATTTTTGTAAAATTACGTTTCTAAAATTTGTAATTGGCCAGAAAGCAGACGATATTTAATTATTTAAAAAACATTGTTTCAAAAGTGTATTAAACAAAATTATATAATATTGAAATTTTAAGAAGAGTATAAAACAAAATAACTACAAGTTCTCATTTTGTTTTAGGATTTTTTTCTTACATAGGATGAACTAAAAATAAATATTTATTATGCTTTTATCTTCATAAACAAATAAGAACTTATTAAATTTGGTAACAAAAAGGCAATTAATTTAGCATTTTTGTAAAATTACATTTCTGAAATTTGTAATTGGCCAGAAAGTAGAGGACATTTAATTATTTAAAAAACATTGTTTCAAAAGTGTATTAATCAAAATTATATGATATTGAAATTTTAAATTTTAAGAAGTGTATAAAAAAAAAATAGCTACAAGTTCTCATTTTTTTAGGATTTTTTCTCAGGAGGGATAAAACAAAATAAAAATATTTATTTTGTATCTATCTTCATAAACAAACAAGAACTTATTAAATTTAGTAAAAAAAGAGCAATTAGTTTAGTTTTTTTTTGTAAAATTACCTTTTTGAAATTCGTAATTAGCAATAAAATAGAGGATATTTAATTATTTATAAAACATTGTTTTAAAAGTGTATTAAACAAAATTAAATAATACTGAAATTTTAAAAAGAGTATAAAACCAAAAAACAAGCTCTCATTTTTTAATAATTCTCTTTTATAGATTGTTCTTATTTTAAAACAAATATTTCCAAAAGAAAATGAAAACATTAAAAAAATATTGTTCTATCACGACCCACCAACAACTTTACAACTCAGAAAAGTTTTAGACCTTGGGCATAAATTAATTATAAGATGTGATTGATCAGTTTAAGTAAAACATGACAACTAGAGGATTAGAAATTCAATAGCAATCCCAAAATAATCTAATCAAATTGTGTTAACTCCCTTTTACAAGTTTATATTTTATCATCGCTCTTCATAATCAGTCTGACATAAATTAGTCTTAAAAGGTCACAAGCTCTATACCTATAAGTACATATTGCGCCTAAGATAAATTAATGTTGAAGGTTTTTTCGCTCTTTAGTAATTATTAACACTTTTTCCGGGTTTATATCATTAGTCTTACGATTCAAATAATCCGGAAATTCGCATAATATTCACAAGTAGTCATTGAGATCTGAATAAATTAGTAACAAAAGATGAATAATTTGAATAAGATGCATTTTTTTGTTTAAGAAATTAATGTATATTTTGATACCGGTTTGAAAATTGTTATATAACTAAATATTAACAATATGTTATTAGAGATTAGTAGAACATAAGCATTTAGAATTCTTAAAAAAAAGTTTTTTTTTGAAAAGTCAGTTTTGAAATTTATACGATTAACTAAACAGATACTTAGAAAAAAGTACGGTCAAAGCTACCAGAATATGGTAAAATTTACTGTGTTTCTAGCTCTATGGAAACTCGAGAAAGCTCGGTAATTTTCACTGAAGCTCTTTAGTACGGATTTTGGTAAAATCAACAATAAAATTTGGTAAATGTGATTAAAATGTAGCAATATTATTATGATTCCTTAGGACATGGTATAATGACCATTTATTCGGTTTAATTTACTTTTTAGTTTTGTATTTCTTACTAAATGTGTGAATAATAAATACTATAATTTTAAAAACCAGAATTTCTGGTAAACTATTGCTATATGAAAGGAAAACATACCAAATAAAAGGTTTAAATGCCGTATATTTTGGTTTTTAAAACAAGAGTTGTGGTTTTTTGCCAGAAATATCATTACTATACTATACTGTAGGGTAGTTACACCCGAATTTTTTCCCCGCTACTTTCGCTGGAATTAATTTTTTCAACTAATATTTCAATGAAGCAAATTCATTGAAGAAATTATTTAAAAAATAGATTCTCTAAATTTTGCTTTAAATTGAAATTTAAAATTTACGAAGAAAGTTTGCTTGATAAAAAAGAACAAACCATTTTAAACCGTCCTTTTTAAATTTTAATTAAATTTTCAGAGCAAACATATTGTCTTTTTAATGCTTTTTTTTTCATTTGAAGCATACTGCATTGTGTACTTATCACTATTTATAATCAATCAAAATAGGTACTCTGAGAAAAAAAATATGGTCAAAATTACAAGAATATGATAAAATTTACCATGTTTCTGGCTGTATAGAAACACCAAAAAGCATGGTAATTTTTAATGATTTGTTAAAGTTAACAATAAAATATGCTTTTTTTAACAAATCAGTGATAAAATTTGGTAAATGCGGTAAAATTTTGAAATTTTATAATATCTAACAGCAGGACATAAATACCATTTTATTGGTTAAATTTACTGATCAGTTTAGTATTTTTACTAAATCTGTAGTAATAGAGCTATAATTTTGAAAACCCGAATTTTTGGTAAACCGTGATTAAACCGAACAGAAAAATTACCAAATGAATGGTTTAAATACCGTATTTTTCGGTTTTATTATCCAGAATTTTTTTTTCTCTTTTTACCAAAAATTTCATTATAATACAGTACGGTAATTTTATCATAATTTTTTTTCCGTGTAGAATGATGAATACAAATAAGTTTTCCTAAGGATGTAATTAATTTTTCACCCCCATAATGAGAAACTTTTTTAATTACAATATATATACTTGTCTGTAGCTTAAAATTAAGCATATTAATTTATTCCAACTTTATTTTAAACTTTCTGAAAAAGGTAGAAATGATGCTCAGTAAAAAATCTGTCACTTTCTGACAAACTAATGCTCTGATTATTTTTTTTTAATAGGAACAACTTTACACCACGGGTGATATTATTATAGCTGAATATAATAAGTCGGTAAAATGGTTCATTACATTTACGTGATCTGAAAAAAAAATTTTGATATTATCAAAATCATAAATATTTAATGAGCTTTTTCGATTAAGGTCAAAGCTACTTGAAAAAAATAAAAATTTATTCTTATCCAAAACTTTCAACTTTTTCAAAAATATCTATCTTTTCTAAATTGAATAATTTTATTTCAAACTATAATTGTTTGATGTATTTCAGAAAATTTGCGTCATCGATTTAATTCTAGAATATTATAAAATGTCTTATCAATTAATCACTTTTTTTTCCTCAAGGATGAATTGGTGAACGCTTCATGTCAAAGCTGATGAACTCTGTGATTTCCACTTTAAAAAATAATCTTTCTACATCATTATGATTCTACTTGAAGGTCAAGTATGAATGTTAACACAAGCATTGTAAATTGTAAATAGAGACCTGCTTTATCAAGTCAATCCTATATCTTGTAAAGAGAGACCTGCTTTATTGCGCAAAAAGTAGTGAGATATATCTTAACTCTTCTTCGTCTAAAAATAAATATTGCCAATCATTCTATTCACTCACTAAAATATTATCTGACTACTCTTAAATCCGAAGTATCTGATAAGATTTTTATGATTAATTTTTTAAACACGCTAGCTCAATTTTTTTTAATCCACTATCTTTCAAAATATTATGTAATTTTATTTCACTGACCGAAGCAACAGCGTTACATTTAAAAAAGAAAAAAAAAACAGTAAACATTTAATTTCCTAAAGATTGCAGATGGAATTTCTGGAATTGGAAAAAAAGAAACAATTTATGATCCTGAAAATGGTAGTATGTTTTCAGAACACAAATTTATCAAGTAATAAACCCGTTTTTAAGCAGTAATAACCCGTTTTTCTCAATAACAGTCATGATATTAACAGGTTTTTTCTTCGCTTATAGTAAAAGTCACATTTTACAAAAAGTGTAAAACTTTTCACCACGCTTTAGCTTTTGCTTTGAAAAAGAATAAGTATAAAAATAAATATTAAAAAAAATGATTAAATCTATAAAAAAAAAGTTGAAATTTTAACTACAAAATTTATTTTTAATATTATATGTAGTCAATAAAAAACTCTGTTTACTATAATTAAATGTTTACTTCCTAAAAATTATTTTTTTATAAATAGTAACACTGATACTCAATCTTATGCCAAAACACTTTTATGCGTAGTAAAATCAAACAAACATGTTGTGAAACAAAAGTAAATTCAGACAAACAAGTTGTGAACTAATAAAACTTTTAACCTCTATAGTGCGTCCAAAAACAGCAAGTTTTTGATTGTTTTTGTTTTAACGTTCATCAATGAATATCGTCTAAGGCAAATGAAAAGTATTGACTTGACCTTTCAAAATGTCATGGACAAAAAATATTTGAAAGAAAAATGTAGCTCCCACAAGTCGCTTTTACCCTTATCACTTTCGACTTAGCAATTGGAAAAAAGTCTCCATCTGATTATGTGTTAAATTGCATCCTAAAAATAACAAAATTTGGATATCAAGGAACCAAAATGTAACAAATGGTTCAAACAGAATCTATTTGTGATACATAATTTGTGGTACAGAATCTATACAAACTGTGGTTCGCAAGGCAATTTAACAAAAGGCTAAAACAGTGCCTATATGTTTGATCGGCTAACTATGGCTCGCAAGCCAATTTAACAAATGACTAAAACAGTGAATATTTTCTTGATCAGTGATCGTCAAACTGTGGCTCGCAAGCCAATTTAACAAATGACTAAAGGAGTGTCTATTTGCTTGATCAGTGATCGGCAAACTGTGGCTCGCAAGCCAATTTAACAAATGACTAAAACAGTGTCTATTTGCTTGATCAGTGATCGGAAAACTGTGGCTCGCAAGCTACATGTAGTTAAATTTACGATTTAAAAAAAAACTTATATTTGAATTAAAAACGGATAGCTGCGGTTTTGGAGTTGAAAAGTTGGCTTCATTTGCTAGATTATTTCTGAGGGATGATGCTCAAAAGATGCTTTTCAATAGCATTCTGACGGGTTAAAAGGTGCCATTAAAAAGAAATAAAATAAAACCTTTATTGGTGTCAAAAACTCAATTTATATGTGGGGGGGGGAAGAAAGCTGACCCTCCAATAAAAAAGCCGTTTTGGGAAGAGTTGTAGATGACATATATTTTCCAAAACGTATATTTTCAGAGACTTATGACTTGAGTGATTTTATAGCAATAAATAACTCAATGGTCAATTATAGAATAAGTGGCATATTCAGGTATATGATCGCAAATTATATATGCTCAAAAAATGTTTTAATTTCAAATGAATTTTAACTAATGCCATGTTACATGAAAAAAAGAAGTTGGAAAATTCAAGAAAATAGAAGTACGTAAGACTGGCCTTTGAAATTTCAATTGAATAAGCCTGCGTTAAAAATGGTACTAAATTTAAACTTAACTTAATCTTACAAGCTCTTGATTTCTAAAGCTTGATTTTATTCATTACAACCAAAATTAATTTTAATTTATTTATAAATTAAAATCTAGTTATCTATCTTTAAATTTAGATTATATCTGAAAATAACCTTATATTTCAGCTAAATACTGTCGTTCAAAAATGAAAACAAATATAAATATCAATTAATTTAATATTCAATTTAAATACAAGAGTATTCTAAATCTAGATAAATATGGGAATTGACTCATCAAATGTTAATCAACTCTGAAATTCTGAGAATGCGTGTTCAAGCCAACCAGGCATAAATATACATTCATGACATTTCCACAAAGAATTTGAGTATTACGAAACAGCAAATATCTTTTTGGTTGTTGATTTTATGAGGTAAAATAGAAAACGTTAGTTACGAAATAAAACTAGCCAAGCATGAAATAAATGCCGACGCAGACACACCTCCGTTAAATTCACACTGATTGGCTCAACAAGTGGATGGGGATTCTAATGAATTCAACCCGGTGAATAAAATGAATCACTGAATATTCACAACATTTAAAACCTGTCACAAATTCATCTTTGTTAAATTAATGACATTTATTTCTTATTGGAAAATAGAGGTTAGAGAATTTACACATTAAATGTTATATAACTTAAGTGGATGGGGATTCTGATGAATCTGAGTAAAATTATTCAGAAAATTTTAAACTTTCCTTTATTTTATCTTTAATAGATGAGTAGCATTAATTTCTTATTGGAAAATATAGGTCAGAAAATTTACACATTTAAAGAAACATAGATAATTTCGCACAGAAAAATAGATAATTTCGAACAAAAAATGTAATAATAATATACATTTTTCTATAGCTAAATATAAAATTAGGCATGGCATAGTAAAAAAAGTATTATTTAATTTGAATTCTTCAAATTGTAAACAAATAAATTAACATTTGCTGTAGAGAAACGAAAATATTTAACTTTTCAGATCACTGTTATTTTAATCGTAATTATGAACTTATACAACTTTACAACATGATATTCATCAGGAATCTTATAACATATAATTATGTTAAGTATTCTAACAGTATGTAACATTTTAACAATTTTAAATATAAGTTATACACATTTCTATTATTAATGTAAATTTATTCATTTAAGTAATACATTATCTCACAATCATTGAATTTCATTTTTATGTTTATCATTTATTTTATAACATTCAAAATTATGACTACAAATTTATTTATGAGTTCAACCGTTCGAAACATATTTAAAACGTTTTACTTATCTAGAAATTAAATTTGATTGAAATTATTGCTTTGCAAAATGGATATATTTATATAAATTTGAATGAATTGCAGTCAGACTTTAAAATAAGTTTGACAAATTTTTTTTTTTAAATAAATGAAACTTTTCTCTAATTTAAAGTCCTTTATCATATTTCTTATCTTAAAACATATTCTAATTAAATTTTTTTATATGATCTTTAAGTTTCACTTAGATAATATAAAATTTTTAAACAGTCCATTATTATGCTAAGTTAACAATATCTTTGACATAAATCGTATCCTTTTTTTTGTTTTTGTTTCATAAAAATGTTTTGCTTCATTTCATTTTGTTAAAAAAGATGGAATGAGCTAATTTCTTTCAAAACTGAAAGCATTTTAAAAAATAAAAAAGCAGAAACTAGAACTAAATTAAAATTATAATGATTTAATTTTTATAGCATAACTGAAATTTAGAAAAAAGTTATTTTAAATCATTTTATAAACAGTTTTAATTTAATGTGAAAAGCCATTAATAAAAAATTATAAGTAATGCGAAAAAGAAGTTATATCACGAAAAAAAATAATTAATAATACTTAAAAAATTATTTAAATTAAAATCTTCAGAAAAATATGAGCTTTAAAAATGAACACTAAGTTAATAGCACTATTTGCAATAGTTAATAAAATATATTGCAAATAATATTTTTCTTATTTATTTCTTGTTTTCAAAAACTATTGTTTATTTTTTTAAAAAATCTTTTTTAATTTTCCAAGTAATTTTAAAAGGGTAGAAAAACTAATATTGATGAGTTTTTAAATTTATAGCATAACAACCTAACTAAAATTGAAAAAAAAAATTTAAAATAATTTTTTTTCCTAAAAAATCTTTATAATTTAATCATAAAAAACATATTTCAGAAATCATATGCAATAAGTAAAAAAAGAGATAGGTCATATACGAAGTTATACTAAAAATATTATAACTAACCTGCTTTAAATTCACAACAATTTTACAAAAACTTAACTTAAAAAATAAAAATTATTTTAATTTAAACAATTGAAACAGTTATTAAAAGATATAGCAAAGAAAATAATATTTTTTCTTACTCTTCTTCTGTTTCCAACAACCATTGTTGCTTTTTTTGTAGTTTTTTTTTTTTTTCGTGAAAAGTATTTAAGGCTTCATTAATTACGCGACTAATCAGGACCGCTATTTGTTCTGGTAGTGGAAAATTTCAGAAACGCGGAGTTCTAATAAACACTTATTGACGTCACTTAAAAGTAAACGATGATTGGAGGAGATGAATATTCTTGTATTGAATGCGATAAGGAAACGTCTACTTCAGAAATTTCAATTCCAGGAGGAAGGAAACTAAAACTGTCTTCCCTGCTCAGCTCTTATGATGTGAGAGGAAGTTCGTAAAGTGATAGAATAAAAAATGAACGTTTAGTTTTCTGTGACAGTTCTGTAATGAACTGGCTGTTGAGTCTTGTTAACTCAGCTTGTATTGATAGTCATTGGGGAGGTGACAATCTGGCTATGATTTGATTACGTCTTATAGTTTGGCGACTGATTTTTGTAACAGCTGAAACAAATTATATATGAGTTGCGCAATTTGAGGCGTGCATAATTTGGCGAGGTAAATGAGTGCTGTAATAAGTGTATTATTGAACTATAAATATTTTTAAAAAAGTAAAAAAATAATGCTTTTGTGATTGACGTTCCTTTTTTTTTGTGTGTTTTAGTCCATAAGGAGTATTATTTTTTAAGCTGTTTCAAATATTTGAAAAATAGCGAATTAACCTTTAATCGTTTCATCCTTCTCAAGAAATCAGTTAAAAAATAAAATAAAATTTTAAAAAAACTTTAAAAGTGCTTTATTTTGTTTCAGCACAAAAATTTAAAAATATTTCCGATCGAAAGTTGTTATAATGAAGACAGAATAAAGGGATAAATACAATTTAAAAGAGAAAATGGAAAAAAATTATAACTATAAGAGAATACAAAAATGTATAGGAAAAAATAAAGAAGAAAATTAAGCTTTGGATAAATTTTTGTCAGTCTGATTTTAATTTGATTTGGAAAATTAAACGACTGATTTTTGCAACAGCTGAAACAAATTACATATAAAGTGCGCAATTTGAGGCATGCATCATTTAGAAAAGTAAATGAGTGCTGTAATAAGTGTATTATTTTGCTGTAAATATTTAAAAGAGTAAAAATAATTGTTTTTGTGATTGACATTCTTTTCTTTTTTAATGTAATTCATAAAGAATATTATTTTTTAAGCTGTTATAAATATTTGAAAATTACCAAATTAACATTCAACCGTTTCATCCTTCTCAAAAAATCAATTAAAAATGAAAGAAAACTTTAAAAGTGCTTTGCTTTGTTTCAGCGCAAAAACTTACAAATATTTCCTATCGAAAGTTTATGAAGACAGTATAATGAAGACAGAAGAAAAGGATGAATACAATTTCAAATAAATAATGAAAAAAATTAGAACTATAACAGAATACACAATTGTATAGGAAAAAATAAAGAAGAAAATTAAGCTTTGAATTAATTTTTGTCAGTCTGATTTTAATTTGATTTGGAAAAATAAACGACTGATTTTTGCAACACCTGAAACAAATTATATATTAATTGCGCAATTTGAGGCGTGCATAATTTAGCTAGGTAAATAAGTGCTGTAATAAGTGTATTATTTAACTATAAATATTTTAAAGAGTAAAATGATTGGCATTGCTTTCTTTTGTATTGTAATCTATAAAGAATATTATTTTTAAGCTGTTATAAATGTTTGAAAATCAGCAAATTAACCTTTAATCTTTCATCCTACTCAAAATCGGTTAAAAAATAAATTTTAAAAAGCTTTAAAAAGGCTGTATTTTGTTTCAGAGCAAAAAATTACAAATATTTCCGATTGAAAGCTGTAATAAAGAAGACAGAATAAAGATAAATGCAATTTAAAAGGTAAATGTAAGTTCAAAAAGAAAATTGAAAAAATGATAACTATAATTAATGGCATAAGAGAATACAAAATTGCATAGAAAAAAAATAAAGAATAAAATTAAGCTTTGAAATAATTTTGTCTGTCTGATTTAGAAAATTAAACGACTGATTTTTGCAAAAACTGAAACAAATTATATATGAGTTGCGCAATTTGAGGCGTGCATAATTTGGCGAGGTAAATGAATGCTGAATAAAGTGTTTTATTTAACTATAAATATTTAAAAGAGTAAAAAAAAATGTTTTTATGTTTGACATTTTTTCTTTTGTATCCATAAAGAATATTATTTTTTAAGCTGTTATAAATATTTGAAAATTAACGAATTGAACTTTAATCATTTCATCCTACTCAAAAAATCAGTTAAAAAATAAAATAATAATGAAAAAAACTTTAAAAGTGCTGAATTCTGCTTCAGCACAAAAAGTTCAAAGTATTCCCGATCAAAAGTTGTTATAATGAAGTCGGAATGAAAGGATAAGTGCAAGTTCAAAAAGAAAATGGAAAAAATGATTACTATAAGAGAATACAAAATTGTAAAGGAAAAAATAAAGAAGAAAATTAAGCTTTGGCCTGCGTGATGCTTAAGAGAAATTTCACTTTTTGTTTACGCGGCTGCCAAATATTCCATAATCACTCACCCAAATAATTTAAGTATGATTTCAAGGAGAATTAAAATAATTTCTTTGATATTTAAACATTAAATAATAACAACACATAATTATAATAAAGCTAAACATAGTAACCCAAACTAGGCTTCACAAACTAAACATTTTCTAGAGCAGTAAGTAGATGAAACTGTTTTTACTCTTAATTATAAATATTTGTAAGGTGTTTTCTATTTAGGAGTAAAAATTGGCTACATATTTTTCATTTCTTGTTTTTACTTCAATTTAAATTTTTTTAAAATTACGAATGTTAAGAGATATACGAATTCAATACAGTTTGTTTTTAAAATAACAACAAAGAGAAGACAGGCAAAATGGCCACTTGAGTGTTCGTTATGTTGGAATGTTTTAATATTTTAACAAGCTCAGCAAAACTGTCAATGCTGAAAACGTCAGTGACTTTGAAGTGACTGACAACACTTTTGAGTTTTTCAACTCATTTAAGGCTGTTTTTCTAAGGCTCCGTCGTAATATGAAATGATACTTTTGACGAATAATATGCTATTTTTATAACTTCTGTGAGTTTGCAACTGTTACTTATAACTGTTAGGTCAAGTTTAGCCTATCTAAAGCCAGCACAGTTTACACTTATTTTGAAAATGGTGCAAAACGTCAAAATGGAAAATATGGAGAAAAGCCAGAGTTTCGAAAAAATGAAAAGAATTTGTTCTAATTTTTTCCAATGCTGCATTACCTGGGCTCATAAGAAGTTGCAAAAACTGAGACTAAGAAAGTGATTTTTATAATTTTCATCAAGGCGAGAGAAAAAATGTCGCTAAATTTATGATTTTAAAAAAAGTTTAATAACTTTTAAAATATTTAAGTTTTTTGTCTGTTCTTAAGCCCAGATAATTCTTCAAGGCAAGATTATATATATAGTTCAAAATTATAGCATTACTTCTAGTGTAAGGCAATTAAACTATGGCTTTTTTATTTTCCTTGGTGACAGAACTTCAAAAAACAGTTTTAATAGCTTTTTCGAATGTCTGATTTTATGTTAACAATATAAAAATTCAACAGCTATATAACAGCTAAAAAATACACTGTTTGATTACGCGTGATTATTAAAAAGATGTGTATTTGAAAACGCTAGATGGTGATAAAATAAAACAAAAAGTTGAAAAAAGGGGTTATTCAGAATTGCCCAAACTCTGAAGACAAGGAAATTTGGATTATATATTTTTGTATTTGATGAAAAAACATCGAGTTCAAGTACAAATTTAGCTAATAGTTCTATCGTTAAATCTGTTATTAACATATTGTAGATGAAGAATCATCATTTACTTTATTGTGTAAAATTAACTTTAAATATTTCTTAATAAACGCAAAATTTACTTTTCATAGATATTACTTTAATTTGTATTAATTAAATATTAAAATTAAACTTTACCGCACGTTCAAAATAATCACAATGACATTTTAAAAATAAAATCAACGTATGAATTTTAAAACAAAGCTATTTTTAAAAACTCTATCAAGATTCGAAACTTGATAGGTTGGACTTACTTTTGGTATATATTTTAATAATTTTCCGGGTTGAAAAGATACCGTTAAAGTTTATCACACTTTAGAATGGCTACTTTACATATTTTGATTTATTTTTCCCATTTAAGAAATCAATAAATTCAATAAAACGAAAATATAACTAGATTCCTTTATACTGTCTTAAAAAAGTTGAAGTTAAAATTCTTTGTTTAATCTTTAACTAATAGAATTTAAAGATAAACACATGTTTAGAGTTAAATTTCTCGTATATTTCTATAAATAGCTCCTTTTTTAGAGATAAACAATTTATATCGCCATTTTCTATTTTTGTTTCGATCTTATCAATATTTGTTCATTTTTTGCGAAAACGCTGATCAGATTATTGCAATAACCAATAGACTTAAATCATTTTTAGAGTTTTAGTCAAATACAAAATTTTTCCTTGTCCTTACATATTATCATTTTTAAAATCTATTACTTAATTTTTTTTCTTCTAATTTTTAACTCCTACTTGCGTAATATTTTCAAGTGTGTTTATCACCATCAAATAGACAGATAAGAACCGATTAAATTAAGAATTTTTTTTTTCTCTAACTTACAAAGAAAGTCAAATCGCGCTGAAATTTTGTATACAGTTAGAATCTAAGGCTAGAAAATAATAAGTGAACTTCTTTATTTAGTATAGATTGCTTAAAAGGCAACTTCTACAAAAAATATGAGACCAATTTTTCAAGTTAGCAATCGAAGGTCTGTGTTAGGTGTAAAAGGTTGCTTTATTTTAAGTATAATTTTCCTAAATGTGGCGATGTAAGAAATATACTTCCAAAGTTAACACAACTAACAAAATATTTGATAAATAAGTTCACACTACAAAAAGTTTCAAAAGAATAAAAAAAAAATTCTGAAAGAAGAAAAACATTTTTTTTTATTTTTATTTTCTTTAGAAAACAATTTCATACGAATTTTTATAATCGTTTTTTATTTAAAAAAATTATGTATTACGGACCAAATATTGTAATAAAAACTCTCATTCTAATTTTGAATAAGCTATGAACAAACTTTGTATTGCAAACAAGTTTTTTTGGAGTATTATTTCTTTTTCAATTTCTTTTTCGATTGATAGAAAACGAAGAATGTCGGTCGTTCCTTCGAAACAAAATTTATCTGCTTTAATTTTGTGTTTTTTTTTTTAGGGGGTGGGATTTCTTAAAATTGTTCTATCTAATAAAATTGTATCCCTCGTTTGACGAAAACTAGATGATTCTTTTCAAAATAATAATAGCAAATGGTTAGTGCCACAGTTACACTTTTAGTGCAATTACTCATTTTATTCTTTTCATCTAATTATTTCAAACCTTTATTTAACTTTAAAACCATAACAGTTTTAATTTATTCGATGAGAAATTTTCAAATGAATTTTCTTAATTTACCCTTTGATCATGTTAGATAGCCATGTTAGATAGATTTTACCTTTAACTCAGAAAAAGACACTGATGTTTCATGCTGTATTTCATAACCATAAATTATTAAAATGCTAAATATAATATTTTTTCACTTATTTTAACCTAAGTTAATACAAAATAATAAAAAAAAGGATTTTAAAATATGCTTAAGGTTATTTTTCGAAGGCTCCGTCGTAATATGAAATAATGCTTTTTGTGAATAATATGCTATTTTTATAACTGTTAAGAGTTTGCAATTGTTACTCATGACTGTTAGGTCACGTATAGCCTTTCTAAAGCCAGTGCTGTCTACGCTTAGTTTGAAAATGGCGCAAAACGTCAATATGGAGAAAAGCTGAAAATGGCGCAAAACGTCAATATGGAGAAAAGCTGTAACTGGCGCAAAACGTCAATTTGGAGAAAAGCTGAAAATGGCGCAAAACATCAATATGGAGAAAAGCTGAAAATGACGCAAAACGTCAATATGGAGAATAGCTGAAAATGGCACAAAACGTCAATTTGGAGAAAAGCCACAGTTTTGCGAAAATGAAAAGCATTCTAATTTTTTAATATTTAAAAACTTACTCCAATGCTGCATTACCTGGGCTCATAAAACTTTACAAAAACTGAGAATACGGCAGTGATTTTGATAATTTTCATCTTGGAGGAGAAATGTCGTCAAATTGACGACTTCTAAAAAAGTTTAATAACTTTTAAAATATTTAAGTTATTTGTCTGTTCTAAATCACAGATAATTCTTCACGGATATATATACGTGGAGCATCGTTTATACGACGANAATGATTTGGGACCACACACATTTCGTATAAATGTAAACGTCGTATAAGTGATCGTCGTATAAACGATGCTCCACCGTAGTTTAAAATCATTGCATTGCTTCAAGTGTAAAGAGCTGAAACTATTTTATTTTCCTTGGAGATTAATTCCTATTCGTTGAAAGATATGTTTATTCAGAGAAATACGTTTTTGCGTCTGATTTCGTAGCTTAAAATATAGTCAGCATTAATTATTTAGCATATTTAAAGTCACCTCCTCTAATTATTTAGATTGAGTTCAAGAACGTAAAGATCTGATTACTAGATCAAAAGTTGCACAGGTCCGTTAACCTTATTTTTGCCTATATTAACCTTATTTTTGCTTTATGTGAAGATGAAGATGTTTAAGTTATGAAATATCACAGAAGAACTTACATTTCAATTGTCAACTGATTAAAACAATTCTCCACCCCTAAGTGCAATTTTTTTTCAATGAAACAAGCATTCAATCTTGTTTTACTCAATTGAATAAAAATCTTTTTCTAAGAAATAATCTTATGCGTTGCAAAAAGTGATAGCTTTTCTACTACTTTCGGTAAAAGTTAAATTATTTCCAATAAATAGTATTTTACTCATGATTGATTATTCTTTTCCTTCATCGTAATTTTCATATAAGAAATAAATGCCTTAATAAGCACTGCTGGTAATGATTAGCTAAAAATAGAACGAATGTGAAGACTGTCAAATGCAAATATTTCTTTCACTTTTAATATTTTGTCTTAAACATAACTTTGATTCCGATCTTTATGCAAGAACTGTCTGATTTATATATCTAGTTTCACTTTCCTTAGCTCTGATTGGATAATACTAAACTCGGACATTCTTTTTTATGGCATGTTATTTACTCTATTTAAAATCGCTAGACAACTGTGCATGTAGTTGTATAATCCATAAAAAACATGCGTTCAACTTTTCATCTAAATTTAATTATTTCTATCTTTACAGCTCGAAAATATTGTACTCAATAAGATCAATCAAATATAGGCACAGAAAAAAATTTTAATTTAAAAAAATATATATTTATAAGTAAAAACATCTTTAAAAAAATAGAAGGCTTTCTTAATTTAAAAAAAAACATCGTGTAAATCTAGTTCAATAAGTTTTAAAAGTTTACAATAAATTGTATTGCCGACGTCTTATTTAACAACCTTTACGAATCAGTTTAAATAGTTCAGGGACAATATGTTTAAAAAAATCAAAATTGAAAACATGATATGCTTTTTCAAAATGCAGAACACAATCATCACAGCAATGCTAGTTAGTGCAAAAAGAAAGTTATCAAATACATAGACGAGTTTCCGGACTTCTTCGATGAAAAAAACAAAATGTCTTAACTTTCTACAGGGTCATCTACTATTTTTGATTTTACTAACGAAACTTACCTCTCCCACAATGGAAATTTGAAAGCGACCTTGATCGATTTTTGAATTATTACAGATAAGAGAAAATGTGACATTTACGAGTTATAGTATTTAAAACAGTAAAAAATAATTTAATTTTTTATTAAATATGGTAAAAAAATGAGCAAAGCAAATTATAAGCTTAAAATATTTTCAAACCATTAAAAAACAGAAATTTACTTGTACGAGTATTAACTGATCAGAATTGAAGAGACCCCAAAATTTTTTTAACTAGATGTAAAAGGATAACTACATCATAAACCATTCCATGAAATCAAATTTTTTTATCATTCTTTTTCTTTATTAAAAAATAAGTAATATTCCAAATAACTTTTAACCTTATTTTATTAAATATGATAAAAAAAATGCGCAAAGCAATCATAAGCTTAAAATATTTTCAAACCATTAAAAAACAGAAATTTACTTGCACGAGTATTAACTGATCAGAATTGAAGAGACCCCAAAATTTTTTTAACTAGATGTAAAAGGATAACTACATCATAAACCGTTTTCACGTACTATAGAATCATAATGGCTCGAGGGCCTCAGATTTATGCTATAAAATGTGGACAGACAATATTTTAAGTTATTATAGATAAGAGAAAATGTGACATTTACGAGTTAAAATATTTAAAACAGTAAAAAATAATTTAATTTTTCATTAAATATCATAAAAAAATGCGCAAAGCAAATTATAAACTTAAAATATTTTCAAGCCATTAAAAAACAGAAATTTACTTGTATTAACTGATCAGAATTGAAGAGACCCCAAATTGTTTTTCATCATAAACCGTTCTATGAAATCAAATTTTTTTATCATTCTTTTTCTTTTTTAAGAAAAAGTAATACTACAATTAACTTTTAACCTTATGATCGGATTTTCACGTACTATAGAATCATAACGGCACGAGGGTCTCAGATTTATCCTATAAAATGCGGACAGACAATATTTTAAGTTACGAAATCAGATACAAAAAAAGAACTTTCTGTGAAAAGAAATAAATATCGCTGGATTCAGATTTTTGACCCCCAGATAGGGTAGCCACAATCTGAAAAATATGATCCCAATAGTGTACCCTGTAAAAAGTTCCGCGCAAGTTTACAGTATTAAGTATCGGTACTTTAGTTAGGTACATCATGAGTAAAGTACGTTTTTAACGTAAGATTTTAACGTTTAATTTTACAGTATGCAAATTTTTACGCGAATTTACACGCAACTTTTACAGAGATATTTTTTTAATTAGAGTAATTCAGTAATTTTATTGTAATTATTACTGTAAAAATTACAGTATATAATATTTTTTGTTTCATAACATGTTCCGGCAAAAATGGATTTGGGTTCCCCTAGGTTTGGGGCTCTTAATGTTAATTTTACTTTTTATGTAATTTAACATATCTCCGGGACTAATGAAGCTAATCAAAATAATTTTGGCAGTTATAAAACATGTTTATTCAAAGATAATTCCTTGTAATATATATATAGAGAAACTATTTTTTATTATTTAATTTACTAATGGTCAACAAAAATTTGAAAAGTAAAATGCACAAATTTTTACACCAGTTTAATCTTCGTAATTTTAAATGACAAAATCCAAAGTTTGAATGAAATCGGTTCAATTTTTCTTGACAAAATAAAATTTAAAAATACTACTTGCATGAGAAAGTGAAATACACATAAAATGAAATTAAAATGAGGGGGCCCAAAATGTCAATCTCTTGCCTAAACTATTGGGGCTAAATTTTCCAGATTGCGGCAATTCTCCATATTTTAAAGAATTCAGAATCTGAATCTGTCGAAAAAACAGTGAGTTAGAGAACGTACGCTTTGTGCTTTTTTGGCAACTTTGCTGCTGCTTCTTTCTGTGAAGTCTGTGGCTTCATGGTAAAGCATCAGACTATAGAGCCAAACTATGGTGATGGGGACAACTTGTATAAAAGTGGTTTTTGTTGAAAAATACATTATAATTTCTTCTTTCTTTTGTTGATGTTATGTTGTTAACGAATCAGTTTCTAGAATTTTCGGATTCTCGAATGTTCTGTTCGAGAAAGTTTGACACAATTGTATATAAGCTTATGTAGCATTCAGTTCAGTTAAATAAAATCTTAAGTTGAGATTAATACTCTTGCGTTCCTTCGCCTTTAGTAACCGCAAACTTATCTACGTGACAATATTACTTTTTTTCTTTTTTACAGTCAGGGATAAGAGTAATCAGAAAGTAAAAAAGAGGAAATCAAAGAAAGAATTTACAATATATATATATATATATAATACAAATCGCGATATTGGATTTTTAAATCGTCTGAATAAGAATCGCAGCATTCAACTTTTCAATCAGATAAATACGAAAATCGATGTTTGATAATAAAATCGCGATTTTAAAAATTCATAAATACAAGACGCAATACTGGATTTTTAAATCATGTAAATAAGTATTACAATTTAAATAGCGTAAATAAGAATCGCAATGTGCAACTTTTAAATCAGGTAAATACGAAAATCAGGTTTGCGTTCACGCCAGAAAACAGGAAGCAGTAACGTTTGAATTACGAAAATACGAGCTATCCGGCGAACGGAAAAAAATTACGGAAAATCTTATTTTCTGTGCGCAGAAGTGGAGAAAATAGCTAAAATAAGTAAAAATGTGGAAGGGTTAGCAGCTAGGACGTAGTTTGAATTCTCTGTTTATCTTTGAAAATCGTAAATAAATATAATTAGGTATTTCATTTCAACGACTGAATTTTTTAAAAAATGAGGGATATTTATAATAAATTTTTATCGGAGTTTTTGATAAAAAGGTTGAAATCCGAGACAAAAGCAAAAATCCGCTAAAAGACGGAAAAATCTCGTCCCTGTATAAAGATCAACCAGTTTTATCCCAAGGAAATGAATTTTAGAAAAACTTCAGAGGCAGGAATGAGGACTACAATACTTTCGCTCCGCAGAAAATTAAATTCCTCATAAAATATTTTAACTTGTTCTAAAAAAATTTTCCGCGGAAATTAGCGGGAAAAATGGAAAAATCTGAAAAAATGCGGAAATCCGCGGAAGAATCACATCCCAGAAGTAAATCGAAAAGCTGCTTTATTTTATCTTTTGCTTCACTCTCGCTATTGTATAGAATTGCTATTGTATAGAATGTGGTGAAAAAAGGTAAAAGTTTACCAATATCGTTCAAAACAAATGCTTTAAAAAACATCTATTTTATTTCCTTTGTTCCTCCAACCTTACTATATATTTTATGAACAATAGTGATATAATAATAAAGCAATTTATTTTAATTTTTTAAAAAAAAGTAATTAAATACATTTCTTGTTTTCAGCGCAAACTAAAAAATTATTGTTGTTGTTGTTAATTTACGTCGCATTAGAGCTGCACAATGGGCTATTGGCGACGGTCTGGGAAACATCCCGGAGGATGATCCGAAGACATGCCATCATAATTTTGATCCTCTGCAATGGGGATGGCACCCCCGCTTCGGTAGCCCGATGACCTGCGCGCGAAGTCGAGCACTTTACGGTAGCACAGTTTAACGAGGACCAATACCGCACACCCTCGGTCCCTACGCAGACTGATCCAAAAGCTCACCCACCCGCACACTGACCGTAGTCAGTAAAGCTTGACTTCGGTGATCTGCTGGGAACCGTGTCTTAACGATCAGTCCACTGCGGGACAAAAAATTATTGATTTCAAATTTATGGATCTCATTTTTCCTTACACGTAGGTTTTCTGAGCCATAGCGATAGATTGAGGAATATAATTGTATTACGAAAATGCGTGCATAGACATTTCGAAATAGATTCTGAAATTTTTATTTTTTCGCATTTCAAAAATTTTTGTCAAGATTGATCTAAGAGCGATGTAAATGACAATATAATCAGTTCGAACAATTATCTTTGCTTGTTAGAAATGTAGAAGCAGTTTACACCCATGTCTAAATTGTCTCCTAAAGAATAATCTTCGAACACGTTTTCAACGGGTGAAATCTTATCATTGACGTGTATTATCATTGACATTCGATTCATGCTTTGCATTGAACTTTTTTTTAAGTTCATAACTAATCTCTTAATCTGATAATTCAGAGAACCTGCAAGTACCTACAAAAACTCGTTGGTACTTATCATTAGATGAAATAAGAAATTAAAGATAAGATTTTTGTAAGAGTTTGAATCAAATAATCTTGAACTTTATCATAACAAGCAGCGTACTATTATAAGCAAACAAAAAAATTATTACAATAATTTTTACAATACAATTATAATTATAAAATATAATTAATTTTACAAAAAGTAATTTTCAAAATATTATTTCATATTATAATTTAAATTTTCTGCAACTATAGTAAAAAATCAATTTAGTTTTGTTTTACCAGACTGTGCATCAGCTAAGGCGGTGTTTGAGGAGTTAAAATCCCTCCTAGAAATCATCTGTAAGAATTAAATCACCTGCCGATGAATCATAAAAGAGTTTTGATTTATAAGAAGCTATTCCATTATAATGTAAAAGGCAAATAAATAACAATAATCCAAAAATAAACAGAATGCAAGTAAATTGAAACGTTTTTCTATCTTGCACTATGAAAAAAAAATGCATATGTTTTCAGCGCTTTTTTCTTCAATTTTAATGTACCAAATCGCTACATATTTCACCTATTAGGAACTGTACGACGATGATTTACCAATTATCCAAAAATACAAAGAACCTTAGTAAATTGTTTTTTAAAAAGTCAGGCTATGAAAAAATTCCAGAAATTAAAACAGTTGAATCTATTATGCACAGTGAAGATGAAAGTCCAAATTTAATTATTTAAATTATAAAAAACTATTAGTTGAAGAGATATGAAGTACCCAAAAGTGTCAAATATTTTAATTGGAAAACGAAGTTTTAAATCATTTCCCAACAAAACTGAAAAATTTAAAACGGTAACAACTTACTTCTGACGTAATAAAGAAATTAAAAGTTTAGCTCTATATCAGACAGTTTCAGTTAGGTGGTCTGCATTTACCTTTTATGCAAGTTCATGCAAATAATCCTATCTGAGATATATTTGTTTTGCAAAAAATAATCCAAATTTAGCGTGCATACAGAAAATAGTGACACTTATACGTCGTAATAAAACACATGTGCTTTGATTTAATTTATTTACTAATTATTATAATTAATATGCAAAATTTATTATTTCGCAAAATATAGAGAAGTATGTAAGCTTTTGCAGCCGAAAAATATTAAATAAACAAGCAGAAGACAGACACACATGATCAAGAAAAGTAAATCGATTTTTTAACTTTTTCTGAAATATAGTATAGAAACATAGATACCTAAATTAATATTAGTTATAAAAAATTCCCCACGAACCCCCTTTATGCACCTCACAAACCTTTAAAGGTTCGTGAGCCAACAATTGTGAAATTATTAATTCAATTAATAATTCTAATTTTTGCATATTTTTATGTCAAACTATGTATTGAAATATTTTTTGAAATGTTACAAAATTGTATCCAAACTACATTTCTTTTACAAAAAAACCTAGACTTTTTTCAAAAAATATCAAAATTTTGTGCCATTTTCATAATTAGCATAAAGAGCTGAGGGCACTAGCTACTGCTGGATAAAATTTTACTGCAATGTATTCAATAACTATTACAAACTCCCAACAGGTAACATATTATTCATTAAAAAGATCAGTGCGGACTTTAACATATAAACTTAGACATTTAAACTTTAGTTCCTTTCCGATAACCCAAGATTGTGCCCCAAAATTTGCTTTCTAACTAGGTATGTACTTTATTTACGTTGCACAAGAGCTGCACAATGGGCTATCGGCGATGATCAGGGAAACATCCTTGAGGATGAAAAAATGACATGGCATCACAATTTTGATCCACTACAAAGGGGATGGCTCCTTCACTTTGCAAGCCTGATGACTTGCGGGCGCCCTTTATGATAGAACAGTGAGCACTTTATGGTAGAACAGTTAAACAAGGACCGACACCGCACAACCTCAATCCCTACACAGGCTGATAGAAGTGATCACTCACACTGACCACAGCCAGTGATGCTTGATTCGATGTTTTACTGTGAACCGTATCTTTATGATACTAGTCAGAAATCGGAATTAATCAAGAAAAAAAAGGTATTTATTCAGAGAAAATTCGTTTTTGCGTCCGATTTTCTATATTAAAATATTGTCTGTAGTAATTAATTAGCATATTTGAGGTCATCCCCTTGAACCATTAAGATTGAATCCTAGAAAGTGAAGATCTGATCATTATATCAAAAGTTATTTAGGCTGGGTGTTGTTTTTTAATTTAAGATTATGAGAAAATGATCACTTGAATTTAAATTAAGTACAAATTCTTGCCCAACCTAATTTTAAAACTAGCTTTTTTCAACATCCAAAATTTTAAAATTTGCTTTGAAATTTTCGAGGGAAATAGTCGTGTAAATTTTTATTTTTACAATTTCAATCATATGCTTGTTCCTGAAAAGTTTCAAACTTTGAAATTCGTTTCTTCTCAGAATTAGTTTTCATGGATATAAACTATTCTTCTCTCTTGGTCTTCATTTATACTATTCTCAGAACTATAATCAGGACTAACCATGGTTACCTACTTTAAAGATTACTAAAAACTATAAATTTGCCTGGTTTGGGAGATTTTTCAAGGAAGGGGCAGTTACCCAATTCCAGGATTGGAAGTCCAAAATATAAATATTAAGGACAAGATTGCCTTAAGGACAATTTAAGGATGCTGATTCTCTAACGGGAGCACTTTGTAATACCAACATGGATTCTCAGATATACAATTGGTAATAGTTTAAGTAGTTCCTGCACTTAAATGAAAAAAAAAACAATTTTAAAAAACTCAGATTTTTTTTTAAGTTATGCAATCTTTTTTTATACAAAAAAAAGGGAAAATAGTCTAAATATAAAAAATTGTTAAGTAGTAACAAAATACAAGGATTCTCTTGTGAAAAACAGTAGAGTATGATATAGTGATGAGGAGGGAGTAGAAAGATAAGAACTTTTGATATATTTCTCCCACATCAAATGCTTTTATGCCATCAAATCAAGAGTAATTGTCTCTAATACTAGAAAAAGATTAATATCCTACTTGACGTGCTATGAAGACTTTGACGTTTATTTTGTTATTTACTTTGCTTCATGACATGTGGTGTGCCTCGGCAAACACCCAGTCCCCAAGTATGTACCTCGACAATCCTCCTGACCACTCCAAAACAAACTGAAGTGAGGTAAATCCAGCCAGCATAACCGGTTGTAAACCCCCCTCATACTCACTTCCAAACTGACTCGCGTGGAGAGAGGACGCGTTCCTCAACCCTTCTTTACAATTATCTAATCCTTTACAATGTAAGTTTTCATTATATGTTTTTGTGGTAAATTAAATTTTTCTTTAACTTAAACCTTTCTTTATTCTTATTTATTTTTGTAATTAATTTTTAATTACGCAATTTAAATATAGCATGTTATTAACTTTAAAGCACACACGTGCTATATGACATATAACATAATTTTTGAATTTGAAATTTCTTCAATAATTTTTTTTCTTCCTGTTAACTTCAACAAAAACTTGGAAAAATCACGAACATTTCAGGACATTTGTTGAAATGCTTACTAAGTACACTTTCTTTTTTTTAAGGAATTTAAAAACAACTTTGAGCCCTGCATTTCCTACACCACTGAGTATTTACCTAACCAATAACCTAATATGTGACTAGTATTTTTTTTTTCCATTTAGTTTTAAATATCCTGGCAGATCTTTAGGATATGTGTATAGCTCATAGCATTTTTCACATGCATGATTTAAAATAAAAAATTCAGAATTTTTGGACAAAAAAAAAAAATGAATACACATATTTCACATAGATTACCATTACAATCAAAATGAGTCTACTCCCCACTTATCAAGCTAATTGAACTATTGCAGTTATACATAAATTATAAAATACAGTGTATGGGAAACAGTAAACAGGGTATTCCTGATACTATTTCCCAGGGACATTGTAAAAGTTATGACTTGCCAAAACAAACAACTTTCACCATACAATATGAAATCAGAGAGCAAATAATGAGCAGCAAATGCAATTGAAAACGCTTGGTGAAAATGAATACAATAAAGATAAATAAAAAAAGGATAAAACTTCTTTATTTCAAAATAGTGTTTTAACTTTAACAAGAAGTTCTAAATACTGCACTTAAAGACACTTCAGAATAAAGAGTTTTTAAAAGATATTTAAACTCTTAACAATATAATATACATACTTATTTAATATATACATATATTACAAAATTTTTAAAAAGTACATATATAAAATGTGAACAATTTCTATTAAAATTGTGGAACTTAACACACCACAGATTTAAAAAAATTAAATGCAAAGTCAGGTCATACTTTAAAATTGATGTATGAATGTGTATATGAGAACTTGAGATCGAAAATTTAACAATTATTAAGACATTTTAAAGAATAGTTTATCAGTATTACATTTTTAACCCTCTGAGAGTTAGTCCAGGATTTTTCCAAACTTTCAGTTACGTTTCTTACACCAAAAAACTGGTTTCTTCATGTTATATAATGAGAAAATGAAACATACCAGGAAAATATCTGTATAATTTTACCCAGGGGCTCTACACTTAAAGGAATAATGAATAAAAATAACATATTTGAAATTTTTTTAAAAAAACTTGACACACTATAAGCTTTTAAACAAAAAAAATCAAATAGTAAGTTGTTTGAATTGATATTATAGCTAATATTACTGATAACAGTACCTATATGAGGTAAAAACAGAAAACTTGAAAATAACACTAATAGATTTTAATTATATAGCTAAATTTTTAATACAATTTTAATTATAGAGAAACAAATCACATAGCTTACAAAACATTACAAATCAAAAACATACACTAAAGCAAATGAAATAATAAACTAAAATATGAAATGAAGTGATAAGTAATTACACATGACAAAATTTTTAAGCTGTGAAATTAAACTAGAAAAATTATTATGGAATGTTATCTAAGCAAAATGCTTATACAATCTTTCATGTGGCCCATAGACTAGCATTAGTGACAAAAATAAACCTACTCCCCACTTATCAAACTGATTGCACCGTGGAATAAATTATGCAATATTATCAATGGGGAATAGTATATAGTTTGTTCCTGACATTCACTGTAAAAGATTATAACAAACTTTCATCATATGAGGTCAGAAAGAAATTTTATAACATAGTTCAACAAAATCATTTACATTTTAAGCAATGGTTTATCAGAGTGAGCTAAAACAATTACATTTTTTTAATAAAGAAAAAAAAACACAGTTAAAATTTTTAAAAAATATTGAACACAGTTCAACATGAACCTTGGTTATTTTGTGACATACATCACATTTTTAAACACTATAACTGCTTTAGTAACAATGCCAGACATGCTATATTGATGCTGAGCTGGTTCCACCTTGGGTTTATTAACAAATTAAGAAAGAAAAGTTTTTCTAAACTTGACCTGCATTTAAAAAAAAAAGGAGAATTGGACAAAAGATTTTATAAGAACACCTTTCAAACTTCAAAAGGAAAAACATAAAAATAAGTATGAAATAAGGAATTTAATTTTCCCTTTTCAACAAAGATATACACCATCAAGCAACACAAATATATATAAAATTCTAATTTTATAAATAGATAAACAATCTAATTGAACAATCAAAACAGTATATAATAACAATAAAACAGCTAGTAATTATTTTAGTAATAAGTAAGTGATGAAAATCATGTAGATATGTGTTTTTGTATTAAGATAGTTATTTTCACCACCCTTACAATTAACACAAGAGAGCACTTATACTGTGATTTCTAGAAATAAAAAGCTTTGGTCATTCATGTAAAAACAGCAGTTTCAGTTCAACAATTTATAACCAACAAGTTTAATACAAGTTTTATTTCCCATATACACAAATGTTTATATTATTTTGTTGTTACAAATCTATAATTTAGATACTATTGTCAAATATGTGCTATTATCCACATTTAAAAAATAGTTACATCAATTTTTAGTAGCAGTTTATAAAACCAACCAATTTATTTTAAACTAGGACAAAGCCGGCACATTATTCAGAATAAAATATAAAAGTAAAAAAAATAATATTGCTCATGTAAGTAATACATCTATTAACATAGAATGCTTTACTAAAGATAATAACTCAGCTTACTAATGTTTAGTTTTTGTTAAACTATTGTACAATGTTCTAATATAATGTTCTAATAGCGATAATTAGAACAAATTAATTGAGTAAAAAAAAACAAATAATTAACATACTTATGCATTTAAACAATAATTACTTACTATTAAACAATAATTAAATCACAATTTAAACGATAATTATTCATTAACACACTTCTATCATATTACAATAATTTAAACATAGGGGACAAAGTTACACAAATGTGTACCTAATTATAATTCTTGGCACAGATTTTCAATAAAACATTTTTACAAACAAAACTATTCTAAGATGTTGAAAGATTAAGTTAATTAAAAATAATTTTATTGGATCTATAAATAATATTTAAAATACTGAAAATTACTTACATTTTCGAGGACGCAAAGAAGTCGCCATTCCTTCAGAGAGTTTTAGTCATTCAGAGTCCTTCAGAGAGTTTTACAAACAGGGATTATGAAGTCCACATATGTGGACCTACGGAGTGAAGAGGTTAAGTGAAATCTAATAGGATAGTGCTAAAATAAAAACAAGAGTAGTCCTTCAGAGAGTTTTACAAACAGGGATTATGAAGTCCACATATGTGGACCTACGGAGTGAAGAGGTTAAGTGTAATCCAATAGGATAGTGCTAAAATAAAAACAAATAAGAGAGAATAATTAAAATAATAATAATAAGATGACATTACAAGTTAGAATAAATAATTTGATCACATTTTGATACATATAGGCAAAATTACATACACCTTCCTCTTTGGTTTACTTGCAGAATTGTACATACATAAAAGTAGTGATGAGTCACAATTCATTTACTGAAATCACCAAGAACTCCAACTGTTAAAAGCCTCTCCATTTGATATAGATTACACCAAATTCACTCTCCCTTTAATAAAATGTTCACTAAAAGAAATGTGAAAAATGGGGAATAGTTTTTAACTTTACAAAGAGAAAAAAAAACTAAAAAGATTTCAAAAAAGAAAATCTCATTTTCTAAAAATTTTTTCTTGAGGAATCCTTAGTACAAGAAGAACTTGAAAGATCTGTGGTCCATGTTCTAACAATATGGTTATTGTACACATGTTCAATGGTTATATTTTTTTGTATACATGAAAAAAAAGCTCAACAATTGGTTTTCTATAGCTTTTTTGAACTGAGTAAAATTTATTTCAAAGATTGTAAGTTAAATTGACTAAAATCAAGTTAAAAGACATTTTTTAGCACTAATTCATTTGATATGTTTTAGTAGAATGCAATAGAAAAAAATATTAAACTATGAAATATATATTTTTTATTCAGTATTTAATATGTATTTATTTAATATGTACTTATTTAATATTTACTCGCAGCTTTGAAACATGATTCTCATTTTTACTTAAGAGGATCGTTATCAATCCCAATAAGCCCACAAATTTTCTATAATTTAGTAATATTACTTTAATTAAGTTACATATAAGAACTTATTAATTGATTAAGTTACAAATAAGAACTTAAGTTTATTATACGTAACCTACCTCAAGGTTTTTAATTTGATAAATTACGTGCTTATAAGCTTCACACCCAAATTTATATTTGCAAGAATTCTTTTATTTGAACTGTTAGTGTAAAAATAACATTAAGAACCCATAACTCTTGATAAAACTACTGGGGACACCTTTTTCAAATTGCAGTTGCCTAATATATTTTGAAGTTTAGATCAATATCTTTGAATAGTTTCAAAATAAAATATGTTTTGGTGAATGTAAGACATTGTTATGAAGTATTAAGATAATTTTATGAAATATTACATATTGATTCAAAATGATAACATAAAAACATGTACAAACAAAATTAGAATCTTAAATTTTCATTAAACTTTTAATTTAAAAAGTATCTTTAAAAAAATTATAGGTGCAAGAACTGGAACTATTACAAATAAAATTTTTTTAAAAAAGATAGTTAATTATATGAAATTTAAAATAGAAAATGGTAAAAATAAATTTATATATATACAGTTTTGATCATCAGAAGGAAATCTAGGTGAAAAGATAGTAGAAAAATTATGTACAGGCACTGGTATTATATTATATATTTAACAATTGAAAATGTCAGATTCATATACAAAAAAATTATAATTAAAAAATTAACATTCAGCAAACACATTATTGGAAAGCAATAAATAAGAAATGACAGCAAAAGAATATACAATTTTACTTAAAACAGAAACTTCAAAAAGTTTCTAGTATAATTTTGCAAATGAAGCACTTAATTAACTATTCATATTAGTTTGAGATCAATGTATAAAAAAAACTAATAGCAATGTTTCATAAAAAAACTGAAACAATTAGATACTATTTCCACATACCAATATTTAGTTATAACTTATAATCAAGTTCAAGATTTCTATAATCAGATTATTTGAAATCGATGGATTTAATCTCAAAATGAAAATAACATTGCTTAACATTTTTGCACTAAGTTAATTTTGAGGAGAGTCCCTAATTTATCATTTAAAAAATCTATGATATGACTACTGTATTGTTAGTTAGAATGGATAATTTTTAAAAAGGTTAAGAGAAACGAATCAATAATTGTGATATTACAAACTCCGCCCTTAAAGATTTGTTAGTGCAGAAAATTATAGATAAATAAGCATAATAATATATGTATAAGTAAGCAAATTAATCACCATAAAAATTTTATAATGTAAATTGTTAGAATTGACTTTCTTTTTTTATAAAATGACAGAATTACCAAAATGTTTAAAGCAATAAATCTAAGGCAAGACAAAATACCTAAACAGTGTATATAATTAGTTGGCAATCCCTAAGCCTGAACTATCAAATTTTACAATTTTTAACAATATTATTAGCTAAAATAAGAAAATGCTGGATCCATAATATAATTCCTTTATTCTTCAAGTTGATTATTTTAAAACCTAAATTTGCATTAATAGAAAAAGACTCAAATATCAAGTCAAAAAGTTAAAAATTAGGACAGAATATTTCAAATCACAAAAACCATGAATATAAGAACAATTACCAATCTTGCACTGCAACTTTTTTATCTCAAATCTGAGCAATAAAAATATGCAAAAAGTTCTAAATCTGATTTATCTGTAGAAAAAGTTATAATTTTTAGATCTATAGTAAAAGGCAAAATTGTGCAAAAACTATGGCGAATCTAAAGTAGTTGCATTCTCGGTGAAAACAGAGCAATTTAAAAAACCGAGAAAATGAATAAAGTTGTATACTTAGGCAAGTCCGAAATAAAAACATTTCCACCAGCAGTTTCTATTTGAAAGTGCTACTTAAGTTGAAGTTAAGCCCATACTTAAAGAGACTAACTTTAATAGTAATCTAACAGTTGATACAATAGTATAGTAGACAGTTCTTAAAAATACTTAGGATATATATTTTTATTAAAACTGACACTATTGGGTGGACTAACTGACACTATTGTGTGGACTAACTATTTGCGGAAAGCACACTTAAAACAAATGTTTATGCAATGTTTCTATATTTTGATAAAAAATTAAAGTAACTAATTTATTGGAAATAAATAACATTAAAATTACGAGTTATCAATTCATAGTTCTTACAGAGTAATATTGCTCTAAGTTATATCGTAATACTGGTTTAAGTTTAGTTAACCAGGATTATCTACATTAATTCAAAATCAGACTTTTTAAAAATGTAACTAATTTCAAAAGTTGCAATGCTTTATCTAAATACAACCTTCCATTTTTCAAAAGTTTAAGTTATAAAAGACAATATATTGTAAAAGAAGGAACAATTAGAATATATCAAAAGAATAAACAAACAAATGAATCAACCATAAATATTTAAAATTTGTCAATAATCCTTTTCAAGAAGTAATCAAAAAAGCAAACTGTTGCCTAATATTAATTACAATAACATTAAAAAAGCAAAACAAAAATTAAAAGAATAATTAAAGCTATAATTAAGGCAAGCAATTAACATAAAAAGATGAAGAATGAAATACTTTTTTTATAGTTTTTTGAAGCCAATATTTCCTATCATCCTACATCTTCAACTATCCAGACTGAAAATAAATTAAACATGAATTTACAGATCAAAAGAATGATTCCAGATGAATAAGGCAAAATAAAAGATAAAATGTATGGGGTAATTGTTCTTAAAAAGAGATAGGTACTTTCTCTACTAAAAGACTTCTAATAGCTATCTCAAGGTTAAGAATATAAAAATATCTTACCATATTAAGTAAGGAACAACTCTTAATGTTAAAATGTACAGTGTGCAAAACTAAAAGAAGAACACATTAACAAGTTTTGATCTAATAATTCTATTTTCACAACCTAGGATTCAATCTTAATGGTTGAAAGGACTAACCTAAAATTAGTTAAATACTTGTGCAGACTATATTTTGAGTTACAAAATCAAACACATAACAAAAATGTACTTTCTTTAAATAAACATTCTTTTTAATTTTTCACTCTAAATCTAGAAAATATAGCTCCAATAGCTTAGGCAGGAGAATGGCCAAAATGGGCTCCTTAATATTGATTACACTTATTGCGTATTTCTCTATATATCTAAAACTAATTTAGATAATTTAATAATTTTTGCAGACAATTATAAAATTTGTTTATTCAAAGATTTCCACATAAGAAATAAATTTTTATAATTATTTTATGATAATTACTTATTTATTTTAATAATAGTTAAATTTTTGAGTTATGAGAGTGATTTAACTGGGTTTCTTGGCTTGCCACAAGTTTTATACAAAAAGCATGAAACTAAAAAATTATGAACAAATTGACTGTGTGTAGTAGGCATGGTTTTATATTGCTGGAGACCGACTTAATGTTAAGCAAATCAAAACTTCAGACATTTACGTTGATATGAACATTACTTTAATAATGAATAAGATACAGAGCACAAAGAGCATGACGACATCAAAACAAACACATTAATTCAGAATGACAATGAATACGAGACGATCACAGTGAAATTCTGAATAAACAACAAGCACTTAGGAACGGGAAGTAAAGCAATAGCAACAAGCATTGAAACATTTCTAATTAAATTCTCACATAATTTACATAACGTTGACGCCAACACAATTTTACAAAAAGTAAACTATTATGATTATCTCTGATATAAAAAATATATGTTTTTCCTTAAAGAAAAAATTGTACTTACCAGATAGTTGTAAAACAGGAGAATCATTGACAGTGTCAAGCAATAGGGGATCATTAATATGATTTGTAGGATCCATTCCAAATTAGATAACCATAAAGCAATATTTATCTGGTAAAGGTTTCTACAATAAAAATGACATGTTATAAAATATCAGTGAAGATTCTATTTAAAATAAAAACAATAATAATTTTGTTATACCATCTACTTATTATTAACTAGTGTTGATCAATGAACATTTTATCCTTTTTTAATAACTTTTTGTTCGACAACAAATAATGTGTCAAGTAACAGCAAGATATTTAAACACCCATTTAAACACTGCATCAATTATTTGAAATTAAAAGAGAGGCAAAAAAATTCTACATGTGATGGCCCAGCCTTTAGAATCGCTTGATGAGAAACTGTTGGTTGAGTTGGATTTATGGTTCTTGTAATGACACAAATGAATCTTTAAAGCTTGCGCTGGTGTTTAGAAGACACTCGGAAAAACATTGGCTATAAGACACTGCAAAATTTAATGTCTACTGAATTTGTGTAAAGCTCTGATATGTGCTAAAATTATCCTATTATTTTTTTAAAAATGTAAATTATTTAGTTAATGTCAGAAAATGGAATTTTATGTTTATATTTTGCAGGAATATTATAAGATATAGGGTGACCCGGGGTGATTCATGATCACTTTTTTTCTGGGGTAAATAATGATCACCTAAGTTATATTTAAAAAAAAAATTTTTTTTCAATTTGAGGCACGGACAAGAATGCTTGTACACTTTACTAAAGTATAACTACATTTACTTAATAATAGTTTTTTGTTTAATCTAACAAAATAAGTATCTTTTAAACTGCTTTCTGTATTTTCCATTTCAAAGATGGGTTTCATAATGTGCACATTTCTGCAAAGATCCCCTTCCTTCTCTTAGTAATAAATATTTTGAGTTACTTTCTTTTTCTCTGATATAAAAATAGCGTAAGCTTTTGTTTAACTGTTTCAAATCTACTGTGAACATTATAGTTGATTATAGGACACTATATCAAATGCTTCCCCCTACAGATGGGGTAATTATTGATCACTGGGGTAATTCCTGATCATTGTCTTCTTATAAACAGCATAAAAAATAGCTAATTGTCTTTTCTTAAATAACAGATCATATTTATTAAGCGGAACAACTATAAAATATATTTTAACTGCAATCACAAAATTTTTTTTTAACTGTATACAAGACAAATGTGTTCTGATTTGCACCATTTCTAGTTTGTCTTCCCTTGCTTCGATCTTAATTTTATGTGAGTACATTGTTAGAATAATTTTTAAGTTTATAAATTAGCTTAATAAATATAGTGAGAAATTATAAGCCTAAAATGGATACTTAGCTTCTAGTAAGCAAAATTAGTGAATTTCTTTTAATGATTGAAAATGAAAATTTCAGTGTGAGAGTTGCTGCCAGAGCTGTTGACATACTTTGCCTAACTTTACACTCTTACTTAATGAAGTTAAAAAAATCCAACTAAAGTAACCCATGTGGGAACTCTTTCTTATATTCCAGCAGAACATGAGAATGAGTTGGCAGCTTGCCTCAAACGTATGCCACAATGCAAAGATTTAATCTTTATTTGCGCTAATCTTTATTCCTTTATTTTTAATCTTTAAAAGTGTTCATCTTTATTTCTGCTTTTAAATAAATCTTTTTATTAACTGCTTAAACATATATTTTGGTTTATTTGTTTGATTTTGATGTCTTATTTGTTAATTACCATTGTATAATTATTTTTAAACAGCCCCTTTACTATAAAAACTGGTGATCAGTAATTACCTTAGAATTGATCGAGAGTTACTCCAGAAATTATCAAGAGAAGGGGTAATACCTGATCACTAAAAATTTAAAATCTTTTAAATTCTAATTAGATATTCAAACAAAAGAAGGTAGCATAGGACTCATCTCGTATAGCCTCAAACTTCCAGTAAATATTAAAATTCCATCTTGAATAGTTTTTTCACAAAATAGATGTTTGCATTTTTTTCATCAGGAATTACCCCAAATCACCCTAGTATTCCAAATAAAGTTTATATCATTTTTTATTACAGTTTATGCTCTTCAGCATTTTTTTTAAATAAAAAACACATGCATTTCACAATAGAATATATGTTCATTGAAAAAAAAGTGGATTGAAGGCAAGAGAGAGAAAATTACTTCTTAACTTTCCTTTTTCTTTCCTTTTAATCTTAATTTTTTTTCTTCATACTTTTAAATAGTTTTACAAAAATTACAAATAACTACACATTTAGATTTTCTTTTTGATAATACAAGAATAGTTTTACTGAATTTTTATTCAAGGCAATATTTACAAAATACTGATTCTTTTAGCCAATTTATTAGCTTATAAAAAAATTATTAAATTAGAAAATTTAAACATTCTATTTTATATCTGCAATCCCTGTGGCAGAATTTTTTCGAGCTTTCAGCGACAAAACTCTCTGGCACTATTATCGCTCTGCAAGATACTTATAATAATAACGAACATATATGTTACTAATTTAAAATATCAAAAGCGCTGCGCTTACAAAAAAAATTTTTAATTTTTTTTTAAATTGAACTTGTAATAATTTTTTATTCCAATATTATGGGCGATATTCTCACATTTTGTTGGGGGTGGGAGGGGGAACGCAAAAAGTATTTCCTTCTTCCCATTTGTAAACAATCATCACAATAAAAAAAATAATTAAAAATCATGAAATCCGTAGTAGTAATTTCCAAAAAAAATATTGACAAAAAAATCCGCGAAATCCGAAACGGATTTCTGAAATGGGTGTTTTGTTTTGAGATTAGCTTGTTGCAATAAATGATATCGTATAAAAAAGATTGGGCTTAAAAACTATGAAGAAATCAATAGCAATAACTGAGAAAAATTCGATAGAATTATTGCCTTAAAAAGTAAATACTCAAAAGCACGATTCGAATTTTTCATGTTGTTTGAAAAGCATTGAGATATTAAAAATCCATGTGAAAATCAATAATAAAATAAATAGTAATATAATCAATAATATAAAATCGAAACATTACATCGATTAAGATACATTGTCGTAAAATATTACGTGTACATTTGTGAAGAAAAAAAAATGTTAAAACTCTTCATAAGAAAAATCTTCTTGCAAGAGCTTTGTAACGTTCTGCGAAAATGTTGCCGTGTCGCTGCAATTCTGCCACAGGGTCTACAATGAGCATATTTATTACACAGACTAAAAAAAATTTTATTCTATTTGCTTTGCTGCATAACTATAAATTCTCAATTTAAAAAAAAAATTTACTTACCAACTAGTTACAAAATATACTAGTCATTATCAATAATTGATTCTTTCAATGGGTACATTCTAAGGATAATACTCCCACAATAAAAGATGATCAAATCATTTTCTCATAGATTTTTCGAAAGTTCAATATATCCTGGATATATTAATAGCCTGGATAGCCTAAAAAATAGACACATCACATATAAATAGTTCACAGTTAATAATAATAGTAAGTATATTTATATACTTATATCACAGTTTCGATAATATAATACATTGAAATCAGAGACAACCCAATATAGGCCTTGAAAGGTTGACAATCGAGGTTGCCAGTTGGAAAATTACGTAGATTTAAGAGTTAATGAGAACACCCTTACTCATTAAATTAAACCTGCATAACAGTCAGGAAAACTTTTTTTTCTGGATTTGCCTTACCATTAGAAAATGATATGTTAGAAAAAAAAACTTAGAATTAAAAGTGAAAAGTTTGTTTCATCATTCATTTAATCTACACTGCGGGAATATTTTGAGAAATATTAACAATGATGCTTTCATTGTTGGATTATGACATATTTCAGATATATTTTTTTATAAAAGCAAAATTATGTTCATGCAAAATTTCTTTTATAAATAAAAAATACATATTTTATTACAAAATTATCTATTATAAATATTTTATTACAAAATTATCCTAAAATATAAAACATCAGGTTTTAAAATATTTTTTTAAATTCACAACGTATTATGTGAATGTTATTTTTTTTAAAAAATTTGTTTACTTACAAAAAAAAAAAATTTTTTTTTTTGCTACCCTTATTTTTTTTTTCTCTTTCAAGCATTGTCAAACAATTTTGCTTGGGGCTTTTGTCCCAATTACTCACCTAGACAGGATTATCAACCGGAACCTTTTATTATATGAATTATGCAGTGCTGTAAATAACATCCTCACAACATGCAGGAGCATGAGGTTTGAGGGCCAACTCACCATAAAAAAAATGCTATGAGTTAAAACATTTTTTTAAAATATTTTTTAATTCACTTTATAAATAATAATAACCCTTAATAAACTTTGAAGATAATTACTACCTATAAGATAATGAGTTATTTTCTCCTACTCTAAAAAAAAGTTTAATTTTCTAATGATAAGTGCATACAGTGTTTAAATTTAGTATCTTAATTTTACCTTTTAATTGCAATTACTTTTTTTAAACCAAAATGAAATTAATGATTATAAATATCTGAATATCTTTTTACCACAGTGTTTTAGTTTCATATTATATTTTTCATTGTAAGCCTATGATAGGGCACATTTACGAATCTTGTAGGATTATGCACCCAAGTCTATGAACAATACTGGAATAATAGGTTATTTTATTTCATTTAGTCATTAAGTAATTAGTTTATAAATGTAAGCAATTACTTTCATTCAACATTTTATATATTTTTAATTGTTTAATTCTTAAATTAAAATATGCTTATCTTAAAGAAATATTTATTCTTAGTTTTAGATTTGGAAATTTGAAATTATTGTACAACACTGGTGAAAGGGATGAATAAGGCAAAAAATCTTGATAACTCCTGGCCTACAAAGCAGGGTAATTACTGAATATAGAGTAATACATATTAAAGCAATTAATAACATAATGATAGAAAGTTATATTTACAACTCAAGAAATAATCAATGGTATTTGCTTTTCTTTGATGCAGGATGTTCCAAAATCCAGCTGACAAATTTAGAGGGTTGATAAGAGACAACAAGAGAATGAAACTTCACCAATGCATCCAGTGGTATCTCAAATTTGTTATCATGGTAATTTTACCATCAAAGTAGTGAAAAGTCTTCGGGTTCAGGAACCACTGGACGCTCTGCTTAACATAAAACATAAGGGTCACAAACCATGCTGGGAGGATGAAAATAACAAAATTTCAGTTGGCACGACAGGTAAACTGCCGTGCAATTAAAAAAACAACGCAAGTGCTACAGGATTTATTTCGAGAAAAGTAGCTAGTTAGCTATTTTCGTTCTATAGCTAATGCTATGAACGCTAAAATAGAATTTCAAAAAACTGATAAAACAAAATTTGTGACATTTTTTCTTTTTTTTCGCATTATGTAGCTTACCATAGAAAGATGCCAAATATATAAAAATCTCATTTTCTTTCGCTTACGTTGATTTTTTAATTGCATAGCGGTACAGGCAAGGAAATATCCCCTAAAATATTTATTCATCAAAAGGATGTTTGATATTCCAATGATGACAGGTTTTTCTTTTCTTTATGCCTCGTATTTGCTTTGAAAATAGAATATTGGGGATATTTCCTTTAAAAAAAAGCATAAAGGTCAAACATAAACTAGTAAAATTAAAGAAAGCGGGTTGAGAAAACGAAAGAAGAGCGAAGTTGTAACAGGGAGAAAATTTTAATATGGTTTTGGCTGTCTATTTCTGTCACAAAAATAGAAAGAGAGACACAAAAAATGAAATATAGGAAAATTGTGGCAACAAAATTTACCGTTCTCACTGCGAGCACTATATTCTCATTGCATGCAAAACTATACAGATGCAAATTCGGACTAGCGAACAAGAATTTGACTGGCGAGTTTTGTTCACCAATCAGATTCTCATTTACATCTGTCTGCACTTTCTATGTCCCGCAGTGGACTGATCATTAGGACACGGTTCCCAGAAGATCACAGTCAAGCATCATTGGCTGCGGTCAGTGTGCGGGTGGGTGACTCACTAGGATCAGTCTGCGTAGGGACCAAGGGTGTGCGGTATTGGTCCTCGTTAAACTGTGCTACAGTAAAGTGCTCGACTTCGCGTGCAGGTCGTTGGGCTACCGAAGCGGGGGTGCCATCCCCTCTGCAGAAGATCAAAATTGTGATGGCATGTCTTCGGATCATCCTCAGGGATGTTTCCCACATCGTCCCAATAGCCCATTGTGCAGCTCTAGTGCGACGTAAATCAACTACAACAGCAACAACAACAGCAACTCTAGTGCGACGTAAATGAACTACAACAACAAGCACTTTCTATTTGTATGATTCACTATTTGTATGATCCGCATGAACCGTTCTAAACTTGCAACCATTGAACGAGCTGGGATATAAAAGCGACGTCATTTTGACGTCCCGTTTCTACACCTAGGGAAAACCTGTAACCTCGCACTTTCAAACGGATTTTGCCAAAGGGTTGCGATCTTTATTTTCCCTCCCAACTATCAGTGCTCGACTTCGCGCGCAGGTCGTCGGGCTACCGAAGTGGGGGTGCCATCCCCTCCGCAGAGGATCAAAATTGTGATGGCATGTCATCGGATCATCCTCCGGGATGTTTCCCAGACCGTTTCCAATATCCCATTGTGCAGCTCTAGTGCGACGTAAATTAACAATAACAACAACAATCCTCCCAACTATCGAATGTCTTTCATTTAACAATTTTGCTGGTGAAGCGATTCGAACGTTCGACTAGGATACGTTTAAAGCTAGGAATAAATTAGATTTCCGATTTCAAAAAAAAATTTCACCCAGATATTTTATGAATACATTTCAGACATAATTTTTTCTCTCACACATTTATTATTTCATGTAATAAATTAAGTGAATAATTTGCACAACTTATAATAAAATTTGTAATAATCTTACGCAACTTTAAATAAAACGTAATGTTTTAATAAATATTTTAGCTCCAAATTTTTGTGTATTCTTATTTCAACTTCCTCGTAATGCTTTTATAATATTTTTTAAAAAAATGCTTAATAGTTTAAAGAAAAACTTGTTTTATAGTAAAATTTTGTAATTTTTTCTTCAAAAAAATTAGCGAGTTATAACTGAGATTAGTACATAATAAATAAATAAGATTACTATAACCATGTCGCATAAAATATAAGTAAGAATTACTATAAACTGTATGCTTATTTTTCATCCATTGTACAATTTTCTTTAAGAGAAATGAAAGAACGGAAGCTTTTACAGTATAATCGTTTTTGAAATTATTTTAAAGTAGTTGATTACTTTAGATGCGTAATTAAGAAACATAATTTCATTTATTTTCTTTAATTTTCTGTTCACCTAACGTATCTTGCGTATGCGAAAATTACAAATGCGAAGTAAAAAGCTATAAAGATATTTTACTCTTATAGCTATAAAACTGAAATATACTGGATAGCTTTTTTTTTTTTTTTAATTATGGGACATTTTAAGAACAAAATTTTTTAAGATTGACATTTAAAAATTTTCAAATTCCCAATTCTAAATTTTTTGTTAGAAATTATGTAAACAAAAAATGCTTGAATAAGAAAACTTTTTAGTTAGTATTTCTTAATCTGTTGTTTGACATTAGACCTTTTAGAAATACTCAATTAAAAAAAAATGACAAATTGCAAATTTATGGGTGAAACAAAAAATCAGCATAGTTCTTTTCTCTGTTTTGAGAATCTTTATTAAATGTGAGTTAAGTTATTCTAAAGATATTCAGTTATATTCATTTGTTATAATTAAACTAGCATTGTTTGGCTCTATTTAAATAATATTTTAGATTATTCTAATGAATGAGATTAATTCTACTTAAAAAAGTTTTTGACGAATTTATGTGACATGCGAAAAAAAGAAATTCATTCGAATACATTTAGTATAATTCATTTGCATACGCAATGATAGATTATAGAACAAAAAATAAGTAAATAAATAAGAACAATTGAAAGTGTTTTGTAATTGAAAATATCTTAAATCAGAACTATTAAAAATATTTTTATCGTATATAACTACTAACACAAATATGTAGTACAAAAATTCATGACGTTATTTAACTAACAAAGAAGTTCGAAGTGCGCGCGACAGTTCAATCTCATAAGCAAACATATTAAAAATTTTCAAATTGGATTTTTAAGAAATAGGGAGAATATTAAATATGAAATCCAGAAAATAGCGTTCCTTAGAAATGAACTAAATATAAGCAAACATTACAAAGAAGAAAAACAATATCAATCAGAAGATAGATTGATGTCCCATCTTCAGTAGGGGTGCAAAGTTAATTAAAGAAACAATTACACATAATTAAATATAAGATGTTTATAACTCAGAATATAATCACAGCTGAAAGAACAGTACTTAAGGTATCAAGTTCGAGGAAAGGATTTTTTTTTTAAACACAGTAAATGTATAATCAAACGAACGTGAAATGTACAAGCATGACATTTTACAACTACTACTACTACGTAAAATGTACAAGCATAACATTTTACAACTACTAATGTTCAACTCCATAGCCTTGTAGTTTTGAACGCAATCCAGTAGACAAGGGAGCTCCTGTCAAGCATTGGGAGAAATTTGCCTTCATTGAGTACGTTTTGATGGAACTAACCCGCATTTGTGTTACATGGAGAGAAAGACCACGAGAACCTCTCCCACGGTTACCCTGACGGCAAAGGGACTCTAACCCGTGATCCGTCTACCACTGCTGAGGATATTTCGCGTCAGCACTGCGGTCGGTGCAAGCCGGATGCTATTTTCAACCTGGTTCACGTCATTGAGAGGCGAACGCTCTATCCACTGAGCCTTCGCGGCTCGTTTTAGACTATTGTCCCGACCATCCATAAGAGATCAACAAAATTTTGAAAAAAATGTGAGTCTTTTACTTAATACTACATCAAATTGCAGCCAGTGGATAAAGGACAGATACGAAATTTTCCAATGTACTACCTCAGTGATTTTTAAGTTATTACTCTTCCTAAAATCCTAGAAAAGAGTGTTTTGAATTTTTCCAGCATTTTAAATAGATCAAAGCGAGATATTTATCAAGTGTTTAGGAAAAAAGAGGATTTGATCTCGTCCGATAAACGAGATGTGGACAATCGTGTGTGACGAGTGCTCTGATCGATAGGAAAATTCAGAGAATAGTGTAAAGGGAAAAAATACTTTTTTCTATTTGGCATATTGACACATGTCGATTTGCCAAATTAAACACCCTATCGCTGTAGTAGTATCGAAGGACACTATTCATAGAGAATGTTAATAAATCATTCTGAAAAAAATTCCCCGCAAGCCATGTCTTAAACCACTTTATTAAACAGGAAAGAATAAACGGACAATAAAATCACATGTTGTGCGGCAGTAAATGGATAACTGCATTATTCATTGATGAAAAGAAATGTAACATAGATGGTCCTGACGGTTGGAACTCACATTGGCATGACCTCGAAGAGGAGCCAAGGAGTTTTTTCAGCAAGTAGCAAGGAGACAAATCTCTAATGGTTTGGAGAGCATTTAAATTTAATGGAAAAACATGACTGCATTACCTTAAAGGAAAACAAACATCTGAAACGCTTCAAGGTACACAGAGGCAGCATATGCTCCTTTTTTCAAAACTTTCTAGGTGGAACTTATTGTATATTACAAAATGATACATACATAACGATTGAGAAAAATATCCCTTCTCAACAAAATGTTCAGTTACCAGATTGACCTGCCCTAGGCCCGACCTAAATCCAATTAAGAATGTTTAGGGCATTTTAACGGACCAAGTATGCATAAATGGTAAACAATATGGCGCTGTTGAAGTTTATTGAGAAAGCATGGTATTTTATCCCAGCATATTCGATTGACGTTGGTAGGTATTTTATTTACGTCGAAATAGAGCTGCACAATGGGTTCTCCGGTGCAGGTGGCGGAATCAGCTGGTGTTCATTTGATGCTCTTTTCACCGGGCGGGTTATCTCTTTGTTAAAAGTGGCATTCTCTCCATCTCAATCTAGGCTCTCTTGTGCTAGGCCTCACAGATTCGAACCGAAATCTTTCTTAAGTAGTAATCCGCTTCGGTAGCCCGACGACCTGCACGTGAAGTCGAGCACTTTACGGTAGAACAGTTTAACGAGGACCAATACCACACACCCTCGGTCCCTAAGCAGACTGATCNACACTGACCGCAGCCAGTGATGTTTGACTTTGGTGATCTGCTGGGAGCCGTGTCTTAACGATCAGTCCACTGCGGGACCCTTTGATCTTTACAAAAGTTGAAGCTATTTGCATTGACCGAATAGTGTGGCCATCACGTAGCATCTATAATTATTAGTTTGCTTAAATCTGTGCATGTTAGTTGCACATTGCATGTGTGCTTTACGAAGAGATATACCGAAGTAAAGCAGATCGTTTGACGGAACGGCTAGACAGCTCAGCCAGGGAGGCTTGACAATTACTAGAACCGTTATATTTGAAAGAATCGATGTTAGAAATACGGAGTCGTATTTAGATCAGCTGTGTGGCATCATGTTTTGAAGCTTCTTATGCGGTGTATTTCGCTTCTATGAACGCTTCTCTTCAAAAATTTAAGGTAGGATACAATCTTAGTACTTTTGTGATGATATAACTGTTATTTTATTCTATATTCGTTTCTGTGGCATAGTAATCTATCTATGTTGTATACTTAATCTATTGATTATTATTGTAACTGTTGTTATAATGTGCTGTTATAAAGAAAATGGCTTCCCGCAGCTTCTATTGCATTAGTTAAGTTTTAAAAATACAGTGTTAAGATCTGTTAACCATAAGTTGTGTCACATCCATATCTTTTAATTTTTAAGACTGTATGCTCATACTACTGATGTGTTTTACAGTCAAAGTTATTAAACTTATTGGTAATGTTTACACTGTTGTGATCCTTATTCAGTATAACGGTTTCATAAACCGGCGTCTCTAGAGTTATTAAATAGTACGACATATGTACCGATTTAATGCACTTAAAATTAAATTATTTGTTGTCTATGTTCTTATTTTATAATCTTTATTTATTTTTAGTTTTCTAATGGAAATCGAATAATTTTGGAATGTTTCAAGTGTGATCTGCAAATATTAATTTATTCTTTTTTCTCTGTAAGTACAACTTAAGTCTCATTGTATATAATATTTAATCATTTTGCAAATGATGTTTGTAAGATCTTGTAAGTTCTTACAAACTTTATTCTTTTGATTTCTAGTAGTCATTTAGCTGGATCTAGTTGTTTGTTTTGTTAATGTTATATGTTTGGTTTGGAGATACATTTAAAATTAACGTATTTGTTTTAAGCAAATAGCATGTATACTATTTTTTAAAGGTCTTTTCATTCATTATATTAGTTTTCATGAAGAGAACTATATATATAGATATTTTTGAATATTATTATTTTTACATTCTATTCATAAATCCAACTTCTTAACTATTATAAACCTATCAACATTGATGATAATAGGGTTGTGGCTATATATGTTGTGGTACATTATTTATGACAGCATGAGGAGAAAAAAAATTAATGTTTTTATTCCTAATGCAATTTATTAAAATTTATTTGTGAGTGTCTAGTTATAATCTGTAATTATAACTAATTTTTATAAAAATGTTAAGCAAAATTGATTTACTTAAAAATACGTATTGAAAGTTTGTATGCTCATTTGATATTCAAATACAGCAAAATCATTGCACTAAAGAGATACACTATAAGTTTTGTGGCATTGGAAATTCCAGATATCATAGATTAATTTTTTGAATCGTATATTTGAATTCTTTTAACAATCTAGTTTAAATAAAATAAGACTGAAAAACATTGTCTTACAATGATGTTCTTTATCAAATTACGGCTTTCGTTGGAACGTTGTATCTTAAATGTTTTAATGCCTATAAGAATATTCAATCTGCAGACAAAGCATATTAAATTCAATATTAATACTAAAATTTTATAATTAAATCTGCAGAAAATATGTCAAAATGAGACACTTATGAAACCTTGATTTCTCCAACCTTCCTTTTACAGAGACGATTATGCTCCGGAGTAAATCCGGATTTTTGCAAACTGCGATCCGGAAATCTTAGGTCCAGAAGCTTCAAGAAATCATCGATCACATTTATGTATAAAAATTCTTGTATATTTTATTTAAAAATATTAGAACTGGAATTTATACTTGGCATCTCTTTTGTAAATATTTTTTTCTAGTAGAATAATAAATGTGATTAGAGATAAAAGTAAACTTGTACATAATTATTAATTTAAACTGTGCTACATATAATTTATTTAAAATTACATGTTGTGAACTTATCAATGATTTAAAATTATTAGACATTAATTTTTTGAAATGTGTCGTTAATAATTTTACTCAAGAAATTTTCAGGATTTTTGAGTTGCTCACAATCACCCCTGCTTTTTTACCTTCTCATATTTTCCTTATGTGCAACTTCTAATCTTTCTAGTTCCTTATAATTACATTAAATAATTACACTTCTAATATAATTCTGTACACGTTAATGTTTTTCAGTTCACATCTTTCCATTTCCACAATGACTTACGAGTATTTTTCCGTAAAATCAATCACTTTTGGATCGAACCTCCTTTGATTTCAATACAGTACAGTTTGGGTTTCTAATGAAAGTACAATTTTTTGTTAATATGCAAATATATCACCTTTCTGATAAAATGTTAAGGAAATAGTACTGTTACGGCATTATTGTTTTCTTCATGAAACGAAAATATCTTAAATTTTGTATTCCGTATCCTTTATCTATGCTCCGGCAGATTTTTGCTTCTCATTATTTTTATTTACAATTATAACTAATAAGATAGTTGATGGAAAGCTAGTATTTTCTGTCTTTTAATATTGAACAAGTGATTTTAAGGTTTCACTTATCAGCTGTTTTCTTAAGCCATATAGACCCTCACTGTCATACGTATGTACTCACGGTAACCTTAATTATTAGTTGTAGATAAAACAAAAATATTTCTAATTTATGAAAACTATTTTGTCTCTTAATGACGAACCGAGAAAAGAAAAACTTAATATGTTCCTAACTTTTTCATAAAACTAATAATGTTTGTTTCCTATAAAGTCCAAATTCTGTTTAAGGTTGTTACAATTAAAATAGTTAATAATTTTTAACTTAATTTCTTTTAGAACCCATCAAATTTTCTTAAAAAATTATTTGCATATTAAAATTAATTTTTATAAAATATTTTCAATTAAATAAGTGTGGCTTATATAACTAGTCATGTATTTTACTTATAGCCAGAAATAAATAATTTCTTTATATTAATAAAATATACCATCCAGAACCAAAATCATTCTTTTTTCCTTGTTGATGTAAAATGTGACAATCATTATTTTTGGAAGAGACTTTTTGCCTTCATTAAAAAGTTTTGCAATTTAATATTGGCTAAAAAAAAATTAATAGGTTTCGACTCAATTTTCTTTATGTATTGTATCCAGGGTAGGGTTTTTGACATGACACTTCAAAAACCTGTCATAAACTGTCAAAATCCATCAACTGTCAAAAACCTCGGGCAAGTTTCTTTTTTGACATTGAAGACATTTTATTAGATACTAAATCATGCATGATACTTGCATTATATACTTCCATAATTATGATTTATATTATTTATCACATATAACAAAATTTCGCCAAAATTATTGAAACTTTCAATAAGTTTTTCTAATGGTAATCTTAATACTTTTAGACCCGTATTATGACTATTCGGTTTACATTATAGGTAATGACTATGAGTTGAAAATTATCAATCTAAATATTGATTTTAATCCTTTTACGTTATTATTTCTGCAATTTTTTTAGTTAAAGCAAAATTAAAGTGTTCACCAATAATTGTCTGATCTCAACGTGTATTTTTTTATTTTATTGATTCTTAATATTTGCCATTAATTATATTCAGGGAAGCAAAATATGTTTGACTGCACGAACAAGGTTTTGGAGGAAATTCAAGCAGCTATGGGGAACTTTTTGGTCTAAAAAAATCTTACAAAATTTTTTGTTAAAGAATGTGTTGCTTTGCAAAACTTTTTCTTGTTTATAAAACATATGTCAATTTGTGTATTTATTAGTTTGAATTCCTTTAACTTATAAGTGGGCCCTTAAATTTACTTTACTTTAATAAATTTCTATTATTTCAATTTATTTTGATTTCTATTATTTAATGACACACATGCTTGTTTATTCAAGTATTGTGTAAAATCAATTGAATTTTATTTCTCTTTTACACTTAATTTTCCAAAAATATTTTAATGTACTGGAAAAAAAATTAAATTTTTAGGGAAATTTTTATTCAAAAAGAAACTTTGTTTTGAGGAAATATTAGGCTACGAAAATATTTCTACACTCCTGCTTATATATACCTGAATATTTTCAGTAAATCTTGACTCTAATATATTCCCTGATTAACAAACCAATTATAATTTATTAAAAATATAAATGTTTAAATGAGTTAATAATTTTTTCCATCAATCAATTTAATTAAATTACTATTAATATTAAGTGTATTTATTAGAAAAAATTTCCTAGTTATATATTATGAATAATAGCTTTAGTATGTATACTTTCTAGACTATGCAGCTCAACATCAATCCAAAGAATTGTTTCAAATTTGGTAGAATATTAATTTATTCGTAATTTATGCATAGAAAACTAAAAAATGAGTTTATGAAAAGTTAACGAGTAAATGAGAATTGAATTTATATATTATGAATAAGAGATGATTGTTGAGATTTTTTTTAAGAAACTGATTGTTTTTGTAGTCTAATTCTTATTTTCAATAATTTAACAAATTGACTGATTCGATAAATTTCAGTTTTATACATTTTTATTTATTTAATATTTTCTGCACCGAAATTCGGGTTTTTGACAATAATTGTCAAAAGAAAAAGAGTTTAATCTCAAAAATAATTCAAGAATATAATTGATCACTTGTAATTTTATATGTATGTTTATTTATAAATTCTTCTTATTCATAATAGCTAATAATCCTCCTTATGCTAAAATTTAGGGTTTTTGACATGACTGATAAAACCAGATAAAACAGCCAATTGTCAAAAACTTACCAACCCTGATTGTATCTGGTGTCTTTGCTGTAGAAGTGGTCAGCTGCATTGCATATCACTTTTGTTTATCCTGTACAGCTTTACTGTTGAGATTCCAGGATACAAATTAGTACAATCAGTAGAAGAAAAAATATAGTAGAAAATTTTAGTCTATAACTTGGTTGTAATATATTATTTATCTCGAACACTTTTACAAATGTCATGTTAGACTTTTAAAAATTGGTAAAATTACTTACAGTATGCTCTCGATATGTCTAAAACCTTGTTATGTTGAAAAATATTTTTCCCCTTGCCATTACATATCCACATAATGTTAATTTGAATTCCTATGTCAAAGAGTTTCTTCTCAAAACCTTGTTATGTCAAATATTTTATGAAATAGAAAATGAATTTTTTCAGAAAAATTACAATAAGTTTAGTGCACACCAATTATTTTCTATTTCATACATACTTATTTTTATTTTTGTCTTACATTAAAAAATAAAATTATCATTACTGCATTTAGTCTCATTACATACATATTAATTACTAGTTATTTTTATGTTTCATGACTCTACTTTTTAGAATGTTATCTTAGAATATATTTTTCTACCGATTAGAACATTTTTAGTTTTGAACTTGTTTTCTCAAAAATTGTCATCACGAACTTTGAAATATCGAAAGTCTACTGTATTTTATCATGTGTGTCCTTAAAACCAAATTTCATTCACTAAAGGGAAGATCAGGATGTTTTAAAATTGATAATAAAATTTGAGGAAAGGGAATAAAAAAGACGAGGTCAGTAAACTTTTGCCACTGATAAAAAGAAAACTGTTAAGGATGCAATTTTTATAATTAAGTTAATAAAAAAATTTTAGAAAATAAAAGAATGTTTAGATACAAAATTTTAATTTTTGTTTTCTAGTCAGAACTAAATGCAACACTTAATTGTTAATTTACTTTAAAAATTAAATCCATCCAAAAAAATTTATTTTAAATTTTTGGTAGCTTATTTATAATTTTTACAATAAAAAATAATGTGAAGGTGATTGGCAATTTTTACAGAACATTCCATATTTTTAGAAATTTAATCATTTAAATCAATACTAAACTATATAAAATATATGAAATTGATGCAAAACAAATATTTTTTTAAACTTCTAACACTTAAAAATTGTTGTATTTTCTAGTCTGTAAATTTTTCATTAAAACCTATTTTTTGTTCCAGAATGGCATAACAATAAACTAATTTTATAAGCGTAGTATTGTATAAAGGGAAAGTTCGAGACGTATCTCTATTGCAACAGGACATGTTTGAAAATTTGCAACAAGTGAACAGAAGTCTGAAAGGCATATTTTTTTTAAAATTTACAAATTGTACTAAATAATAAAATAGATCAACTAAAATATTTAAGTGTATTATTTTTATCTTTGTTACTGTTCCTTAATTAAGAGTTCAATGCAGCAATATTTGCTATTGGACATAATCACAAGAAAGCAAAAAATTAGTACCTACTCATTTACAAATTGCCAAAATTCTGTGAATTTGTAATCTGAATATGAACTTAACTGAATTTTAGAGCTGACATTTGAATAAAGAATTGTAGACAGTTCTTAACTTGTAAAATATGCTATATTATTAAAATGAAATTTTTTATTTTGGTGTCGGATGTAAATTCTTCATTTTGGATATAAGTTAATGATAAAAATTATAAATATTGAAATTTAGTTTAATATTTATCTTTGTACTATAAACATTATTTTTCTTCCATTAAATAGCTTCTTAAAATTTAAATTGTCCTCTATTTCCTGTAAGAATACTGATGTGCAATAGAAAAATTAACACAGACGAGAAAAAATACAAAATTGAGGTTTTTATATATTTGGCATTTTTCTATGATTAACTACTTATTGCAAAAGTTTTTTTTTTTCAGAATTAAATTTTGTTTTTATCAGTTTTTTGAAATTCTATTTTAGCATTCATACCCTTAGAAATAGAAAGAAAATAGTTATCAAGCCACTTCTCAAAATCTACCATGAGGCACTTACATTATTTTTTCAACTGCACAGCAGAATAAGTGGATCAATATCTTCTATAACATTTTCCACCTTGTAAAATTTAGTTGAAAAATCTTTAATTTTAAGTATGCAGTGTATATTAACAATGTAAATACAACTTATATTTATGAACTATTTCCTTAAATCTAATCATTTTAAAAATCCTAAAATAAAACATTAATAATTGTCACTTAAAATTTTCTCTATTTTATAAATGAAATGGGAGAAAAAATGTAGGCTATATTATTGATATATACTTTTTACTTGTATTTAGTGCCATAGCTATCAGGGGACAAGAAAGAACTTATGTCCTCAGTTGTAGCCTTTATGATGTGCCAAATTTATGAAAAATAATTAAAAGTGAATTCCAGAATAAATTTTATCTCTTTTTTCCCAGTCTCATTTGCTAATTACAGATCCAATAACAACTTCAAATTTTTATCCATTTACCTAAAAATTGAACAGATCATGTATTTTTATTGTAGTTTACCTTGCATGTAAATTATTTTTTGCAAATAAACAAGACAGAAATAAATAATAAATATTTATCATTCAATCAAAAACAATAATTATCTAAGTGTAATAGATATTATACTGATCAATTTTAAACCAAATGGAATGAGCGTTTTTACATTGTCGGGATACAATGATTTAAAGTTATGAAATTGTATTCAATGTGAAATTAAATTAATGAATTTAGTTAGATAATTATTGTAAAGAATCTAATATTAATTAAAAAGAAATTTAATACTTGGGTGGAATTTCAAAATTATGAGAAAAAATACAAAAAGTTGGTAAATGTATGTGTAAACTTTAATATAAAATAATTAAAATGCACACAAAAATATTACTAAATAGATAATTAAATACTCATAATACTATGAGATTTTCCTTGACTACTATGCAGTCTTAAATTTTGCATTACGTTCCGAGGTACACATACGTGAACCTCCATATTCTCAACTATTATATTTTTAAATAATAAGTAAATATAAATTTAAAAGCTATACAGTTCACAGTGCTATGGCAAATTTTTTTTTCCCTCCAAATTAAATTACATAATTAAAATCACGTTTTTGAGTACATGGATTTAGCGTCGTTTTTGGAATATCACTTCTGTTTATGTGGAATTATACCCTAATAACTGAAATGTTCTGCATCCATTGGAATGTGAAGAAAGCTTAAACAAAGGAATGTTTCAGTGATTGTAGAACTATAAATTTTATTGTAGCGAGTTTTTAGAAGCTAAGAAGGGAGGTCTATCCATGGATGTAGAATGAGTTAATGAGGAGGTTTTCACATTATTTGTTTTAAATGAAAAATTTTTCTCACATAATCGAAAATCATCAGACAGTGTTTTTTTTCCACATTATTATCTGAATTGCATCTTTAATTAATCATTGATTAAAATTTAGTGCAGGATTTAAAAATCTACTGTTCAAACTAGATTTTTATTATCTCCTCATCTGAATAACCAAAAAAAAGAAAGAAAAAAATTGGAAAATAGCCTTGAAAATTTTTTAAGTTTAGTGAGTAAACCCATGTGCTAAATTTATTACTTTATCTATTAGTAAGTGTACAACACTTGCATCAAGCTGGAATGATAAAATTTCAAACTCTCGATTTGTGCATTCAATGTGCTGTTAAAAAGATTTTTTTTACAGTTTAATTTTTTCAGTGTTTTCATAAAAATATATTCATATCACTGCAGTTGAAATTAAATATATTTCTCATTATTAAAAAATGTGAAATAAGTGAAAGGATTCATTCTAGATCTTAGAAAAGACAAGGTGCTAGAATCTAAAATAGGTGCTATTTCTCCTTTAAAAAAAGGTACCCATCACAAAAAGGGGTGATTGTTCTCAAATATTTGCACAGCTTTTAAGATACCCAAAATATGCAAAGTACGTAATTTTTTCCAGGAAAAAAAAATCTAATATTTAAGAGAATTAGCTTAAATTAAAAATAATTCAGAATCATCATATATTTGATGTATCAAAACTTTACTTATAGTCTGAAAAATGTCGCTAATAAAATCTCCGTTATTTTATTTCTCCAATGTTGGCAGGTATGTTAGTATATAATCAAGAAACGACTAATTAAAAAAACTATGTAATAAAACTAATATTGAAAAAATAATGAAACTGTTCCTGAAAAAACTATCTGGATTTACGACAGAATCAATATGAATTCAGCATGTTAAAAAGCTTAACTCGATTCCTTAAATTTGAAAATCACACTTGTCGTAATAAGATTATGTAAGAATATTAAAATAAAAAAATAACAAGTAAAAATGGCTAATCCTTGTCGTTTTCCAGGAAAACGACAAGAATTTTCTTAGAGAAGTATGCAAATCAAACACAGTGGAAAATGATACTCTAATTTGAAATTCATGTGTCGTAATGTATTGAAAATATCAGAGTTTGAGAGATAATGTGGAAAAGGCCAAAAAGAAAAAGATAAATAACAGTAAAAAAAACTGATGTCAATTATGGTGGAATTTTCATGAATCTAAAGCATTAAAAAGTGATATTTCAAATTCAAGATTTAAATGTAATAAATGTTATAAAAATGAGAAAAACCATGTACAAAAAGGTGAGAAAATTTTGAATGGCTGCCGAAAAATTTAAGTTTGTGCCTATACATAATACAATGTCAAGTATGTATACATAATACATACATAATGTATGTATACATAATACTTTCTGAACAACATAATATCTTGATGTGAAATTATGATAGAATCATCACCAATCAAACATTGTATTAAAATTACTGAAATTTAAAAAACCATGAAAAGCCTGTCATGAAACAATGAGAAAATGTAATAGAATCATCACTGCAAAAAAGTGATAACTTAATTTCAAAATTCGCGATATGATCAATATATAGGAATTTAAAAAATCGTTGGGCAATGCTTTAGAAAACAATTCCTTTTATCAATTAAGCAATATCAAATTTGTAATTCTCATGTAATATTGAAAATAAGATTTTGAAAAGCCAAATGAAAGGGGCTTAAAAAAAAGTTAGGCCTGTTTTTCAAAGGCTCTGTCATATAATGAAATGATGCTATTTTACGAATGATATGCTATTTTCATAATTGCTGTGAGTTTGCAACTGTTACTCATGACTGTCAGGCCAAGTTTAGCCTATCTAAAGCTAGCACTGTGTATAAGCCACACTTTTGTGAAAATGAAAAGCTTGTTATCTAATTTTATAATATTTAAAAACTTACTCCAATGCTGTATTACCTGGAAAATTTGCAAAACCTGAGAATAAAAATTTGATCATTTTTATTTAAGAATGGGGAGGGGTTTTTCAAAATTGTTTTAAACTAAATGCAAATTCAGCCGAGCCCTAAACCTAAATGATCTTAGTCTATAAAATTACTTATAAGAAAAAATGAACTTTTTTTTCTGTGAAAATTATAGTATGTTGCAATTTAGACAAATAGTTAAAAAATGTAAAGAAATTGGTGAAAATCAGGATTTGGCAATGAAGTTTTTATGCAGTGTTGTGGTGCATTGTCCACCATTCTAGCATCCCTTAATGCGTATACTTGCATTTCCTATTTTAAATAATATTTAAACAAATAAGTGTTTATAAGTTGAAATGCATTTAATAATTAATCAATTGTTCAATTATTTTTTGCTTTTTTTAGGTGATGATAGTTTGCATACAGTTTTGAGAAATTATAATTAGAAATCCAGAACCTAAAAAATAAAAAAAATGGCTTTAGGTCTTTATTGCAAAAATCTTGGTATTGATGAGGAAGTTTTGAATGGACAGAAGACTAAGGTATGTGAAGAAAGTAAAAGTATCAGCAATGGGGTTATGTGGGAACTTAGAAAGTATAAAACAGCAAAGAAGCTTGGAAATAAAGAACTTGTTGATTGGTTAATAAACATCTTTCAAGTAAAATGTGAAAACACTGAAGCTGTACAAGAAGAACTTAATAAAAAATATGATACTCTAATGAATATTCGGAAATATTTATCTAAGTCACCTAATAGATATCGTGGCGAGATTGATCGGCTTATGAACTGGAATTTTGACTTTCCTCCTGATATGGGTATGGATCCAGTTGACGCTTTTGAACCAACTGTTTGTGCTAGTCTTGGTCCTAAATTGCTGAAAGTTTTGAAAGAGAAAGGAGGAGATGATGATGACTCAATGGATATGTCTGGTCATTCAGATGAGGATGATGAAGAAGCTAAGAAGCGGAAGGCAAGAGAAGAAATAGTACATCTTAAAAGAGATTTGGGTATTGCTAAAAAGGTTATAACTTCTTTAAATGATAAAATGGCTGATCTAAATAAACGATGTCAAATGTTAAATGATTTGAGTAAATCTAGCGTTGCTGAACGAAGGCGAATTGAAACTGATATTGCTAAAGTTAAGGTAGAGTGGAGTAATGCAATGGTAAATTGGCATGATTGCATGGAGCGCTTGAATTATGTCAATAACAACAAAGGGAATTATTTAGATGTGGGTTATATGGTTAGACGTAACAAAACTAAACAAGGTATATTTGATGAATTAAACTACGAGTTTGAAAAGACATTAGAAGATTTTAAGCATAAAATTACTAAAACTAATACATTTCTTGATAAAGAAAAGAAAAAGAAGAAGGTTGTAGCAAAGCAAAAGAGTTCAAGTACAAAGAAGAGAGGTCGACAAGACACTGAAGAGACTGAAGAAAACAAAAAGCCTCGCTTGTCAGAAGAAGCTGATAAATCTGCTGATGCTTCAACTATTTCACTTGATACAAGTACAGCCTCTGTAGCAGATTCTAGCTTTGTTGCACCCGATGCTCCAGCTCCTCAGGTTTCTGATTCTGCCACTAATGCAGTACCAGCTTCTCCTGCTCCTAATACTGTCATGACCTTGGAAGACTTCATGAATTCAGAAAAATTGGACGAATTTAAAAATGGGAAATTCATTAATGCTTTGCGAGCTGTATATTATGAATTGAGCAATATGCCAATTCCTTGTCCTGATGTTCATGAAGTTATATTCTCAATTCTTGATGAATTGGAGCCTTTGAATACAGATAAACTTCCTTCTCCATCATTTGCAGGAAATATATTAATGGAATGTCATATGGCAGCTGCACTTCAAGCTTTTACCGAATTTCTGAAAGTGAGCAAGGTATCAATCTGTAACGATGGCCAAACAAAATTTTTATTTGCTGGTACATCTTATGATGTAACTTTAGCTGATGGGTCTACTTTAAAACTTGGAGTGAGAGATATATCAGGTGGCAGTCCAGATACTTCCTTAAGTGTGTTGAAAGATATCTTGAGTGACATCATTAATATTAAAGTTGAGGGTAGTAGTCCTACTGATTCAATAATAAAAACAGTAAAAGCTTTTATGTCTGACCATCAATTATTAGACCGAAAGTTGATTGAAATTTTATTTTTGTATAAACAGCAGATATCACCTCTTGTTGCAAATAATTTAGAAACTTTGCCTGATGCATTTCGCACTAAAGCAATCATCTTAAACAACTTTTGCACTGGCTTATACTGCTTATTAGGGCTTGCTAAATTAGCTGATGCTACAGTTTTAGCATGGGAAGGAATGTCTTCTGGCAATAATGTAGATGCTTTTGATGTTGGTTTTATTTTAAGTAAAACTGTTCGACAAGCATATGCTTTTAGCGATAAAGTTGATCCAAGTAGTGAAGATGAAATTGGGAAAGCTTTTAGAGAATTTGTTCTTAAAGAAAAAAAGCTTGAATCCGTCCCTTTGGCACCTCACAATGGTAACATTTTTAATGTTATCTTTCATAATAGTGCAGGTATTTGGTTTTATCATGAAATTGGATTATTAACAGAGTTTTTTGAAAAAATGAAAGAAAAAGAGGTTAATGTTGATTCTCTTTCTAACCTCTTCAATGAAAAACATAGCTTTGCTTTTGCAAGAGCTTTAGGCTTGATTGGAAAACTTGTAGCTGTACCCTTATGGACTGTATTAGAAGATGATATTGTTGAAGTTGGATTGAGATATAACTCTCTATTAAAAAATATTGAAAATTGGGCTAAAGATTCCTCTAAATTTATGAAAGGACAAGAGCGCTTGTTTGAAGATGTGCCGGTTTCACATGATGCTGTATATGCCAGTTTAGTCAAAGATAATGAGGCCACTGATGTTTTGACTAAAGAGTTACTTGAACTTTTGTTTACAGCATTCGTATCGTACATAAAATTTTTCATGCAGGGAAATAAAACTTCTGAGAAAATCAATGGTGAATCAGCAATGGAAGTAGACAAAGATTTTAAGACACAAATTCATGAAGATTTTGCCTCATTTGATAGAATTACTCTAAATATCCATTCATCTCCCACATTTGCTCTAGATGCACTTACATTATATAGCAAAACAAGAAATGGAGCTTGGCAAGATAAATTGTGTAACAAGGATAACATAAAAGTATTTGATTGCATGGAGAAAGATAATACTAAGCAGTTGAAATCGTTGTATAAAAGGAAGATAAAACTTAGTGATTTAAAAGGTCAGTCTTTGGACAAAAATGATACCTATAAATTGATTGAAAAAAAGTACAAATTAATAGACGACCTTGTTAAATTTGGTGGTCTTTGGAAGAGTGAAAAAGAAATTGATGCCCAAATGAGAGAAATAAAAGAGGTAGATAAATTGAAAGCTCTGCAAGCACAAATTCGCTTCCGAAAATACATTTTAAGCGAAGAACATGACAATGGTTTGTTGGATTTAGCTTGTGAAGGGAAGTTTTTCAATTCTATTAAACTGCGAGACAATTTAAAAGTTATCATCAAGAAAGAAGCAGACTTAGCTGATGTGTTTGAGCTAGCTACAGCTACTGATGATGAACAAAAACGTGGGCAAATAATTGAATCTTGTAAGAATGCTCAAGAATTAGTTCCCAAGGAGGATCCTGGCAAAACTGTGCCAAAAGAAAATTTGTCTTGGCTTCTGGGTAAACTTGTATGTCATTTGTTTCTTTCAGAACAAGGAAAAGAGTGGATTACTGGTGTTTGCATTGCAAGAAGAAATTTGAATGGGTCTTGTTCATACTACATAAGATACAAAAGTAAAGGCATTCTGAGTGTTCCTGATAGCAGAATAGCTGATGATTTAAGAAGTCAGAACCTGAAAGTTGTAGATCCGGCAGTCAATGACCTTGTTGGATCTAGACTTAGTCGAGCATTCATTAAAGACGATGGTGAATTAGAATGGCTAGATTGTAGAGCTGTGGGAGTTACTAATCGTGGATCAGACTTTATTGTAGAATTTGACATGTATGGTGGTGATTTGCAAGTTGATGATGTTAATATTCCTGAACTTGAGACACTTACTTTTGCTACCCAACTACTTGATGAATATAGAACTGGCCACCTTCGATTGCTTTAACCAGCGACTTAACTTACTCATATTGAGAAGTTAAGTGCCTAAAAGATACCTTCTATGTGAATAAAGGGGTCAAGCACTGTCTGTAAAAATCACCGTTTCGCTTCAGTTTTTACAATGTACAGTTTTTGCTGTTTTATTACATGTCATTTGTACCTATTTATAGGTAATCCATTTCATTTTTTTAGACAACCTGTGAATAAGCATAAGTTGTCATAGCGCTTTTATCTCATCATTTATCACTCATATGTGTTTACTCATGACTTTTACCAGTGACTGCATCTCAGATTAATTTCATACATTCATTTTTCCATTTATTTTTAAAACATTCTAGTTATTAGTTAATGTTTTGGGTTTGTTTTTATTTTTGAATAGCTTCTGTTTAAATTTGCAAGACTGTGATTTTCAAACTGAATTAGCTAAAAATAAAAAAAAATGGCTAGTCAAATTCTTATGTTTTTAGAATTAAGTTCCTTTGATTTATTAGAAATAGTTCCTTTACAGTGAAAATTATGTGCATGAAACTAAAATCCATAAATATTTGCTTGTTAAGTAGTACCACTTGTAGATGAAATCTGACAGTAAATAGATTCACATTTAATAATACTCATATTATTCATTTATTTGTTAAGTTTTTATTTTGCTTACTTAGTTGTTTTTAATGTATTTTGCTGTTTTAACTTAAAAATTCTATTTCATTTCATAAAATTTTCCGACTTATAGTCAAAATAATAACTTTATTTTTTTAAAGATAAAATCGAATCTGACTTAATCTGAAAGCTGTACCATACAATTTTATCCTATTGCATTACTAAAAGTTACCTTATAAGAAAATGTTTAAATTTTATGATATGATGGATGTCTTTAAAAGTATGGTAAAGTGACAAGTATTCTGGTAATATTTGAAATGCATTTGTTGAACCACTTTGCTATGGGAGTTGTGCATTTATATATATTTTTCATGACTGAAGCGATTTTAAAATTTTAGAATACAATTAACAGTGTGGATTTTATGATGGCATATCTTCATGTCATGTTATACTTAACATTTGTATTCATGTGTAGCTTCTTATAAGTATATGTATTGTCATTTGTGTAGATTTTCATTGTATGTGATTTTAATTGGTACCATAGGTGATGGTATTAAATTCTTTTTCATTCTGAAAAAAAAAGTATGCTTTAAAATTTGTCATCAATGTGTAAAAGTAGTTGTAATTTTTAACATGTAAGTTGTGTGCTAACTATAAAACCATTTGCTTGTTGAGTTGAAATTACATCCATACCTTTCTCTAAAATTGGGCCAAATGGATTTCTTGTAGGAGCCACCAATTTTCCATACAACTTAAATGTAATACATTCTCATCTGATAAATAAATGTTCTTTGAATATAGTTTGTTTTTTATTGTATTCTGAGTTTTTAATTTCTTTGTTTTTTTATAATTTACAATTAAATAAAATTAGACATTACGAAGATAGTTTAGTCATTTTTAGTAATTATTAAATGTTATTTCATAATAAGTATACTTGTATTTATTTCTAAAATTTTTTTAATTAAATTTCCCGTACCTCAAGATATCTATTCTAAAACTGAATTAGACTTGCATAAAATATGATAAATTCAGTATACCAGAATGAAATTGAGGCACTAGAAAAACAGGTGATAATTATCTATTAGACAAATTGCAGTAAATTAAAAGCTCAAATTTAAGAAAAGTACTTCATGTTATAAGAAGTCTGCTATTAAGACAAGTTTCCATTAAAATGCTAGTTTATAAATAGTACAAATATTACTAGTTTCCTATTATAGAATTTTTTGGAAAATAAAATTTTTCTGTTTTGCATGAGTAATATATGATAAACTGAAAGATATTTCTTTATTTTATGGTATCAAAAGTGATATTTATAAAGAAAACATGTTTGGGTGACCATCAGACAAGTAATCTTCCTCCCAAAGACAAGTTGTGTTATTTGTTTCACACTTGAAATGAATGTACCTCATTTCTTTTGACAGCTTACTATTGAAATAAATTTAATTCATTGTTCTCGTCAAAATATTCAATTGCAATTTTCATTTCCTAATTTTCGAAAATTTATAACAGGAAAACAGTTCAGTTTAAAAAGACAATTCTCGCATAAAATTCATATGAGATGGTATACATTTTTACTACAAGAGTATCTAGCTTTAACTCGAAACTTTTACAGTTGGTGATGTTACTGATAAACAACATTTATTTGTTTATCTGTAACTTGAAAATCATCACACAATTTTTTCTAATTATTGAAAGTCAAATTTTTTTTGTTTAATAGGTTTACTTTCTGCAGTGCCATCTGTCAAAAAATTATCTAACTAAAACCAAGAACACAAGGAGGAAGTTTTCCTGTTACCAATTAATTGATCAATAGGCTAATTTTGGACACTGACTCACTTTTTTTTTTGTCTAAACTACAAAGACTTAAGTTTTATTTATTTTGTAATTTTTAAAAGGATAAGTAGGTTCTAAGATGGCTCTTTTTTAAATATTAGTTCTTTTTAAACTACAAAAAATGTTGATGAAAAAATTTGCCTAATTAATGTTCTACAATAAAGTCCCGTCCCTAAAAAGTGATAATTTTTGTTATGCAGGGAGTGGCAGTTATGCATTACTGCTCTTTAGTGTTTTCTTTCTTACATTTAAAAATTAATTTTATTACTTTAGTTAAATTTAGTTTTATGAGCTAAGACATTTATATTTGTCATTTAGCTAAAATCACTTTAGTCATTGAAGTTTGTTATGGGAATGAAATAAAAAAAACTTAAGCTTTTTCAACACAAAAAAATTTCCAATACACTTATAATTTATTTGTTCAGTTATAAACAAATTAATTTCACAAAATAAATAAAATAGCAAGCAAAACAAGTTTATTTTGAAGTTATAACTCACATAATGTAAGAACTATGGGATCTTTTTATAAATAATTTAAAAAAGACAGTTTTGTTTGTTAAAAGATACCATAAAACTTAACTGGTTGTGAAGTTTAAATACTAAAAATCTATGCATATAAAACATTTAAGAAATTCTCAAACAAAAAGATACAAAAGAGCCATAATACGTATCACAAACAAATTTGTACACAATTCTGAAAAATACTATTCATATACATAATTTTAAATATTCTAAAAGAACTCACCGGATATGTTAATATTGAACATTTATAACTAGCAGGGATCTTGGTACCTTGACAAGAAGTAGAAAGTGAGCAAGTTATCTAATTGCAAGTCTGTAAAGAATTTGTCACTTGGCTGCAACAAACGGATTAGAAAGGAAGATTCTGAAATCTTTTTGACATGATTACCAAAAACAAAGCTAAAATGAGAATTACCACTAGTTTTAATTATAAACTTGCCACCACTTTCTTCTTTTTACCAGGATGTTATGATCCCTATACTACAACTATATGAATAAAATCTTTCTACAACACAATTTTTCAAAATCAACACAGTCTACATGAACCATATTTTAATTCCCATGTTTTGGCTAAATGACTTCAATATATCTCAGAAAAAAAAGAAACATTTCTTAGAACACTTAGATGGAACATATTTAATATTTAAAACTAATGTTCTTAAAAATAAGAAATTAGCCAATGCAAAAAATAATGCTGATATCTTTAAATGATTGTAATATGAAATATAAATTATTTAAGTATAATATATAGTAACACATTTGAAGAGAGCTTAGGAGTTTATTCCACAAATGAGTAAATGCAGGTTTATAATACTTATTTTGCAGCTGGTGATGCATATACCATCTTTTTTTTTTTTTTTTTCAAATTTATCTTGGAACAAAATTTTGGTAAGATTCACATGAAGGTAAAAGAATTAAAGATTTCTTTCTTAGAAACTAAAAACTTTGGTTCCTCACGTAATCAAAAATTTTTTGAAAGGAAAAAAAAGTTGCAGGATAATGACACATAAACATGAAATGAAATACTTTCTTTTGGTGACAGTATGAAAAACAAATGAAATATGGAAAAATTACAATGCTTGAATAAAGTTGTAATTTTTAAAATAGATAGAAAAATGAACATTAACTGATGTGCACTATATTTAAGCGCGTATGATTTTAAAGTTTAATATTTTAAATTTTTTTTAATTCTATAATAAAAAAAGTTTGAAACATTGATAGACATATTAATAGCATGTTGTTGGATTTTCATTGTAAAATATTATGCTAGCTGTTCATCCTTATTGTATCTTAAAGAGAAATAACTTGAAAATAGCTAAAATGTTCAGTAATTTGTTCAAATAATTATTAAACTTAATAAGGAAATTCTTATTTCTTAATGAAAATTATTGATCACTTATATATTGATATTATTTATGAAATTGTTTTTAAAAAAATGCACTGAAAAGCAAAGTATATTTAAAACAACGTTTGAGTTGTAAGTATTGTAGAGTTATAAGAAGACTATTAAATTGTCATAAATATAAACTTAAAACACTTAAACTCGTCCCAATTGAAAGAAATGCTAAGCAAATATGTTTAAATACTTTTTACACTAATATTTTAAATTATTAGCTCACAATGTAGAAAAGTTTAAATTAACAATGGATTTGTTTGGAATTCTTTATTTACAAAACTGTAAGTTCAATCAAACCCAATTTAGTGACCAAAATAGTCTTTTGAATTGTTTAAGTATTACAAAAAATGTTAGCAATTTGTTTATAGGGATAATCAAATTACATACTCCATTATGATAAACATTACATGCCCTTAAGTTCATTCAAAAACACCAAATGCAGTTTGAAGACAAGCAGAGTGTACATAGAACATTTCAACAGATATTCATGAGTTTAAAGAAATCGGTGACAAAGTAAATGCCATTGAAGGAAGCAAAGTTAAAAATATAAGTAGTCTGTTATTAATTAGATTCATAATATAGTCCTCTTAATTGTTCTGTCGTTATACTTAGAGGAAACAGATTAAAATGGTTTATTTTAGGACAAGAAACAGTATTGCTGAATGTCTAAAAGTACAATCAATGTGTAGTAAATAAAAACCAATGAATTAAATTATGTCAGTGAGATTTAAGTTGAAAAGGGACAAACATAAATTGCAATAAAATGAAAATAAATTGATAATGAAACATTTGTGAAGTAAACAAAATTTTGTATGACTTAGGGATATATATATTCTTTATATAAATTTAAGCTAATTATCACTGACATTTTAAAAATATATAAGTAGAGTGATAGAAGCACCAATAGTCAGAAGTTAAAGTAGGAAAAAAAAAAAAAAAAACTATATTTTCCATAAATGAAACTTAAGACTCCTGAGAATTTCAAATAAGTTACCAAACTGTATTATTTATTTGATAAAATCTTATACAAAAATGGCCTTCACTTTCAAGAAGCAACATGATTACAGGTTCTTAATAATCTCAACATGTATTGAGCTAACATAATCAATAGTCATAGTGAATTTTTAACAATTTTCGTTGCCTATAAATATTAACTTCACAAACTATTTCAGCATCATAGGTTATAAACGTAACAGTGAAATATATTGCTTAGGGCAGATATAATCTTATTAGTGTTTATATCAATTAAGGATTAATTGCTAGTAAACGTCTACATCTGCAATATAAATGCTATAATTTCACAAAAAGGTATAAAAGGACATCTTTGTCTTATTCAAGCATTCTACATCTCTATTCTATTTATGAAATAGATGTCAAATTTCAAAATAAAAGTTTTGATTTAGAAGAAGTTTGAAAAATTATTACACTAATTTGCACAAAAAAACTGGAGCTATACTTAAAATAGAAATGCTGATATTTTATTCCTATAGTGACAAGAGACAGTTTTAAATTATGTTAATGTTACTTCAGTGAAAATATAATTCACAAGATTATATAAAATATAATCATTTCATCAAGTTACACTAGAATTATATCTAATTTTGTGTTTAAATGTTTTCATGTACATTTTATACACTTATTTTACAGGAATGATTTTTAAAGGAATTTTAAAGGAATGATTCAATGAATGTTAAATTAAAGTTACTATAAAAACTAATTGCACCTTATAAAACAATAATGTTTAACCAAGGATTTTCTTTAACTTGAGAAAAAGCTTTATAATGAAATTCTAGTCTGAGAATAATTAAATGAACTTTTAATTGAATAATCAAAAATATTCTCTTAATAAACTCATAAATATTCTATAATTAAACTTTTCATTTTGAAAAAGTACTATTATTTCTATCATTTACAGTTAAATAAAAATGATATTACTCTAGGTAATTTAGTATTAACTTTACTAATTAACAGTTGCTTAATATAAGCTTACCTATTCAATTTTACAACATGATCTGACTAAAGAAAGGCACACTTATTTAGATTAGTAATATATTTTCGTGAAGTACTTCAATTGCAAGATTATCAGCTAAATTTTAGATAATTTGAAATAAAATGAATTCCAAAAAAAAAAAGAAAAAAACTATAGCTGCAAGGGTGTCATAATTATGTATGCATAGGTGCAATAAGCATGATAAAGAAACTCATTTTCTTAAACCTAATAATTTTTCTAAAAAAATTATACACATGTTTAATCAGAAAAAAAGAAATATACTAAAACTGAACAATAACATATGAATATTACAAGTTCGACATTTTGGCAGTTCTGAATGGATGTAAACAAAAACATTTTTCTTTCAGTTTTATGTACCAGTTTAAAAAATTGAAACACAGTTTTAAGACATTATGTATTTCATACATAGATATAGGATATGCCTTTAAAAAAGTTTAGACAATTATAAAACCAAGTAAAAATAATTTATTTAAAGGAAACAATGATTTCATTTAGTTATAAAAGTGTTAATATTTGATAAAATATTTCATGTTTAAATGATTTTGTTTTTTCAAGAAAAGGAAGAGAAAAACTTTGTAATTTCCAAATATGTTTTAAAAAAAAAAAGGAATACCAGGCTTTATGAAGTTATAAACATCAATACAGCGTTCCACACATCAAGATCATAACATTTTTAATAAGTAAAAACATTCAAATTCAGATAAGACCAATTAAATTGGTCACTGAATACATGCAGCATTTGACACACAGATGTTTATTTTATCATAACACAGTTAACATCTCAAAAAAAAAAAAATAGGTAATGTTATTATAAACATAAAAATTTTATGGCAACAAATTTTAAAAACGAAGCATTGTACCAGTAAATCGAGTATCAACCAAGTCTTGGTTACAGCTTTTGCTTCGTGCATACAGTTACATTTTAATATGACGCCAATATCTGATTTAAGTATGTATGTATACAAATGCATAAGCATACACACATATACTATACATATATGTATATACATACACACATTTACTTGCACAGATTACACCACCTACGTAAATTTTTGAAACAAGTAAAAACTTGTTATTCTTGATTATGAAAACAGACTAGAAATTGTTCTAGTATGCATAAATGAGCTACACAACATATTTTTTTTAAACATTTAGTAATGCACTATCTGTTACAGAAAATGAGACTAGATTAACATAAATGAGACATTTTATAAGAGGTACTTGGTCTGACCTCAGATATGATGTAGGGCATAATAATGTTCAACCAAATGTTTAAGGATGAAAAAAGAATGAAAACTAGATCATCGTAAATCACTAATGTTTGCTTCTGAGCCAAATAATTCCACAACTTGCTTCCGATAATGATCAACATTACGACTCATTATAGTCATACAGGGTCCCAACAACCTTTCAAAAGCAGCAACATCCAAAACTAGGTAAAAATTTATAGGCAATGAGTTAAATGTACAAAATAAAATGTTTCATAAATATATAATGATGAAATCACTCAGTTTACTAATAAACTATTTCATTTGTTTATCACTAAATACAGAAAACATGCAGGATATATCTTTGGATAATGATTAAATATTTTCAAATAAGTTGCTTTTACTGTTCTGAAAATTAATTTTTATCAGTATGAACTCTTATAAAATGTTCTTTAATTTCAATGCAATTTAAGCACGTTATAAAAAACAATAACTTTAATGCTAAAACCTAATATAATTCTTGCTATAACTCAAGCATAGTATAAAACGTTTTGAAAAAAAAAAATATATCAATAAACTTTTATCAGTCTTTACATGATTCTCTATTTCTTATTTCTTTCAAAATTGTAGTCATGTTCTAAGTAGAACACTGATACCCTCAATTTATGAGTATACAAAAAAAAAAAAAAAAAAACATGCTCATTGTANTAAAAAAAAAAAAAAAAAAAACTACATGCTCAGAAGCAAATACAAAAAGGTAATGTTTTCATAAGCATTGTACTGTATTACAATGGCTTATATGTAATACAATATGTAATTAATGTCACAGAGAAAAAATTTGAAATTATATGGTAGGTTTGAATTCTGTAGAACAATAATGATACCTAAAAAATACATACTCACTAATGTGAGTGTTACTTATTTGCAAAACTTGTTTCTTTGGTTAAGGATCGAAATCTAGATTATTTTTTTGTGTAATAAAAGTAAAGCATTCCCCGCAACAGCCAATAGTGGGCCAGGGGAGTCATGAAGGATAAGTCTCCACAATTTTGTGACCAGCAGCATGATTGTGGCAAGGTGGTCAGAACTGCCCATAGGCCGTCTTTACTTCCCATCTATCTGTATTTGAGTTTGCTTCAAGCCGCCACTGGAGATTGAACCCCAAATCTTCACAATGACATCCCAGTGCTTTGACATATATATAATTACCCATGTATAATTAGAAAAAAAACGGCATTTGTTATATTGCTTTTATGCATTTAGCGTAACACTCACAATGCGGCAGTTAGTGTTTACGGTATAAAAGTTATTTATGGGCAGTTTTTCCTCTATTCTGAGATTTTGTACTTCCTTTAAAGTCAATTCGAAAATGTTACCTCTTGCAGTCTAAAAAATTTTTCAGACACCCCAGCATAAAAGTTTGATGACCTCTAATTTAAATAAAAGTTTAGATTCAAATTTAATACAATACTAAACATAAGAGCACAAAATTATTATAACACACTTGAATATTACTTACATGCTAATTTAACATTGCCAACTGCATATACTGAAGCCGCTCTTGGTTTTTGAGTGACGAGTGCCAATTCTAAAAATAATAAACTTGTATTAAAAAAAAAATTATACATTATAGCTGTTGACATAACATTCGAAATTATTGCACTAAATACAAAAATTGCCAAATTACAATAATTATATAGCAGCAAAATTATATGGTTTTTATGCTGCAGAGCAGCAAGTTTGTTCTCATTTAATGAAAAAATATCAAAAAATGATTTTTTTAAAAACTATTCTTGTTTCATTTATACATAAAAGATAAGGACAAGTAATAGCAACAAGTTTTTTTTAGGAATTTAATAATTAAGTTAGCATTTGATAAATAATTTTCACATAAAGTGAAGAATAGTAATTTTTAGTTCATAAATCTTTAAGTATACTATTATAGTGAAATATGAAAAAAAATTACAGGACTTCTTTTGTTTGTTTAAGTGTTGTATGGGAAGTGTTTAAATGGGAAGGGTTTTACTAGATGAAGCTAGGAGTTTTAGTTTTTCCCTAAAAGATAATTTATTTAATTTAAAAATGTCATATGTATGTAAGTATTGCATTTCATAAATTAAGTTATAATTATAATACATACAATATCAATAATTTTACAAGCTTCTTTTACTAAATAAACATAAATTCAGCATATTTCCTAATGTGTAAACATCATATGGGTATATTGCAATATCTCAAATGATTTGATATTGAGAATAATTTTATTCACAATTAGAATTATTCATATGACTCAGAAATATAGTACAAAACAAATAAAGTTTTGCATAGCTTATTTATAAAAACAATAGCTAATTTGTAATGTCTAAAAGTGAGCTTTTTTTGAATATCACTTAATATACAAAATGTTTTAAAATCAGTACAATTCACAGAGCATCAGAACACTTTCACAAGAAAAAAACCCAGTTAATACCTTGTATTCACTATACCGATATACCTACAGGGTATCTGCTACATTTTAGATTTTCAAATCCATAACTTTTCATTAATAATTCTAAGAATTTTTCATGACTTACCAAAGTTACTATTCTCTGATAAGCACAACAATATATATATANATATATATTTAAATATATTATATTATACATATATTTATAATCTAAATTTGACATCAAAATAAGCTAGTTGAGTTATTTTCTTTTTTTTAGAATTCGAAAAGTATCTTTTCGACAAAAAATGTTTTCATTAATATATTTTCTTAACTAACTTGCATTTATCCTGTGATTTTCTTTTAATTATACAGGGTGTGTAGCCAAATCTTTCAACAAAAAATAAGCACCTTTTCAGTACTTTTCAAGCACTCAAAAAATATTTTAAGCATTATATACATTAACAAATTGGAAACAATTTTCAAAAACTTTACATGATCATGGTAATTTTTTGACAAAGAACTCTTTTCTTGATAACATTAGTCATTATAAAATGATAAGAGATTTTTTGATTCCATATGAAAGGGTCGAAAATGAAGCATGAAATTGAGAAAATCTTTCAAAATGCAGCAAAGCTGCACTTGCTAGTGTAATAATTTCACCTAACTCAGCTTAGTAGACGCACAAGCGAACTCGCCAAGTATTTCATCAAACATGCAAAATGATTGGCGTTGAATGATTGTGAAAACGTTGAATAGAACAATGAGAAAAATCACGCTATTGCATAATGCATGGCTAAAATAGACATGGTAAAGAAAAAAACTCCCAATTTAGAATAGGGAAAATTAAGCACTATTTAAAAACACCCAATGAAAAAAGCACCTTTAACCACTTTTTAAAAACACTATGCACCCTGTTATATATATTGCTTCATAAAAGCATCTTTTAGGGAAAATGAATTAGACAAAGGTGATGAATGTAGGAAACAAAATTTAAATTATTGTTGGGAAAGACAATATCTTCATGATGTTGTATAATTACTGTAAGTTGCTACTGGCACACCAGAAGTTAAGAAATATATTGATATTATTTGCAAATGAGTTTAGGTCTCATGACTGTAAATCAAAGTTGCTATAAAAATATTGTTTTGATTGTTTACTTTTTCATTCTGTTGAACCAGTTTTCATGCTTATCTAAGTTATTTTCAAGACCAGCAAAATAAATATGAATAAAACTCATTTTTTTATTACTTCAAGTTAACCATTGGTAAGAAAAAGCTCAACTTTAAATGATGAAGTAATTCCAAAATCATTGATGAATAAAATGTAAACAATGTATAGTATAGATAAGTTTTCACAGTATACCAATTATTAATTGACAAAACATATCATACATACAATGGTTTTTTTTAAAAACAAAAACTAAGTTATACACTTTTTTAAAAATATTTTCCAGATGATTTTAATGAAATTTAGTACTATAGATTCTAGTAGCAAAGAGTGTTAAATTTTTTTAAAACTTGGACAATAACAGGCTAGACACTTTTCAAGTTAGCTTTCATGTGGAATGTAAGAATCACAGTTAAACCATTGTTCAGCACTTAGTTCTACACCTGTCAGTTGTAACTAGTGTATGAAATCTTTCAGCAACCTGCTAATATTTACAAATAAGTTTAACTTTTAGAATAGAAAAACAAGGCTAATTTTAACAGAATATAAATAAAAATATATAGATTCTTCATAGTTCAGAACTAGTTTCTAGTACGTTTTCATATTTATTTCAGTTATTTTTAGGATTAGATTACTTATTTTTTAAAGCTAAACATATTTTTTGAGTTCATTAAGTTCAAAATTTTCACGCTGATGCTAATATTCATAATTTTAAATTATTATTCAAATGCTAGCATTAGTATGAAGTAATTTGCCAAAGTGATGAATTTTCATAAATTTTTATCAAAGAAAAAATATAAAATAGGATATAAAAGATGAAGGTCTTTGCAAAGTACGAAATTATTGAAGTGTATGTTATTTGAATTAAAGAAAATGAGACAAACAAAAATTGATTATATAACATAAAATCTGAAATAAATTAACTATACTAATTTAGTTTCATAAGAAAAATGTTACTGTAATTTACAAGTGCCATTAAAGGTTAGAATTCTCTTACTACTTTTTACATGTATGGTCTAAATTTATATATTATATTAAGTTATTAGTATCATTGATTTCTTGCAATCACAAAATGCTCACTGTTAAAAATTGAGCCTGTGCTTTATAATTAGTTACAATAATTTGCTGCTAACTTAGATAAAGGAATACCCACGATTTTGGTGGCACCTAAGAAAAATATCTATATAAATAACTTTATGCCATTTATTTATGAATATATACACTACTAGCATGCAAAACTCTTTGGAGAAACTAAATACTATAGATTGTTGATATGTAGTAAAATAATGTATTATTCTATTTCAAAACTTGTTTAATATGCTTGAGCAAAAAAGAAAAGTCACCGCTTTGAAATTCATTTTAAATTTAATATAATTTTCAAATCAGTCCGGTATTAAATGAATAGTGTTTTTCATGTTTAAGGGTTTTCGTACATCAAAGTAAGTATTGAATGAATTTCTTTGTTTATAGTATTATTTGGTTAAAATAAAATTTTAACTAATAAGTATAGGCTTTGCATATTTATTTACTGAGTCCTAATCTTAATTATATATATACAGTAGGGAACCGATTATCCGGAACGATCGGGACCATCGCTATTCCGGATAACTGATTTTTCCGGTTTTCTGAATCGCTACAAAAAGCCGTTTTTTTTGTTAACCCCAACTAAAATAAAAATTTTTTTTTGGATATAATCTTAAAAAGAAGAAAAAACGATGGAGTAATACACTAATGATTATTTCCAAAATGATGGTAAGGTAAACATCTTTCAAAAAAGAAAAATCCTAAAATCTTATGAGGAAAAAAATTTTTTTTTTTAAAAAATGACGGGAACATTTATTGAATTTCGTTCCGGTTTTTTGGTTTTCTGATTTCCGGATAACGGGTTCTGTACTGTATATTATATACTATTACAGTAGAGCGCCGATTATCCGAACTGCTCGGGACTGAATGTGGTTCGGATAATTGGAAAGTTGTTTAAAATCTAGTTTAAATGATTATTATTTATGCACTAACTTCCCTCCACACTTTTTCCAGGTTTAGGGGACTGGCAGTATGGTCTGTAATAGCTCTATTTAAAAAATTTTTTTTCTTTCAATTTTTAAGTATTTTTTTTAAAACTTTTTTTTATTTTGAAATTTTTTTAAATCAGATTTCAGCTTTTTATAATTTTTTTTTTGTTTATTACTGATTTTAACACATTTTTCTTTATTTTTCATTGCAAAAGAAATCCAGCAAAGACTTTTGTTTCAAAGAAGACGGTCTTTTTTGAGCAGCCATATCCCTCACTCTTTTTAAATAAATCAACTGAACTGGAACAACATCATTTTGACGCTCTAGCCAATTCATTGCAATATCTAATGAATTGCATGCTTCTATGTGAGAAGGTCCACTATCTTGAACTTGATCTTCCTCTTCGTCTGTGGAGTTCCGAATTTCATTCAAAATTTCAGTAACAATTTCATCATCGTTTGAAATCGTGGAATGCTTTTAGTGTCTTGACACCAGTATTTTATCTCTTCTGCATAACGTGGCATCTTTTCCTCCGGAAGATCTACTGGTCTACAGAAATTTAAATTTTTTTTGATAAGTTATAAAGTATTCTAAACTTAAAAAAAAAAAAAAAAAAAAAACGAATTCAGGCACAGTTCGGATAATTGCACGTTCGGATAATTGGAGCTCTACTACTTTAATATTGACATTTATTTTCATAGAATTTGTTCCTACATGACCCGAAATATATAAAAAAAAGAAAGAAATATTTAGCCAGAGCTATGGGCAAAAGTTCAAGTTTTATCTGAAGTTGATTATATTAATGATTAAATAGCAAGATTAAAAATTCCAAAATCAAATGCAATATGTTGGCTTGATTAAAAACAATGGGAAACAAACTAAAAATAAGCAGATTAAAATGCTATCTACAGGTTGACTAAAAACTTTTGCATGCAAGTGTATATATTAAGCGTGAGGTTGTTATGGAATTTTTAAGGAATAAGAAAAAAAACAAATCTGTAATAAAAGATATCCACAAAACAATAAAGTAATGTTATAAACATAATTAAAATTTAGGGATTAGGATATTAAATTAAGAGATTTCATTAGATTTATAAAGGTTATATGTTCATTTCTATTCTAAGTTTAAAATTATTCATGGAAGGTTTTAGCAGTTTCTAACATAAGATGTGATATTTGTTGATTTCTTTTCACCATGTTTGACAATTTAAGATATTCTTTTAGAAGTTTCTGCTTCAAAACAATTTTAATTTTTTCACATCATTAAGTATTCTTTGGACAAGACTCATCTTTTGAAAATTCTCTTGCTTAAATTTACAATTTTGTTAAAGAAAAGAACTGTAGGAAGCAAATGTTAAAAAAAGAAGAGAAAAGAGATCAAAATGAAAAAAAAGTCCTTATAGATGCTAAACAGACACTAAATTTGGTTGTGTTATTTACTAATCAAACCTTTTATAACTAGTAAGGTACAAATATAATTTTTACAACCTTGATCTTTACAGATTCATCACATCTGAAATTTTTGGTGTCAATACCTTTTTTGCTATCAATTATAATAGTTTTGATTATTCAAAAATTATTTAAAAAAGTTTTATACTCTTAAAGGATATGCAAAATACAATTGCACCTTTTCATATACAATTTATACAAATACTACATAATATAACATTTTAAAAACTCAAGTCTATAACATTTGTACAATGTTTTCCAAAGGAGAGTGCCTTTGCCTTAGTCACATAGAGGTCAAAGTGGAGGGTAAAAGAAACCAGAGATTAATTTTAAATATATAACTTAGATTTATCATTACTTATAAATTAGTCAGATTGATACCTCTTTTTAAACCAATGTTCTAAATTTGTGCTTCAATGAATTCTGAATATACTAATTGAGTTTTAGGTTCAAATTTTAAGGATAACTGCATTTTTTAAGGATAACTGCATTTTTTAAGGATAACTGCATTTTTTAAAGATAACTGCATGTAGATGATGCCAGTTCCAAATTATTTTTAGAACTGGAATAATCTACAGTATTTATTTAAAGTTAATACATTGATGGAAGAAGTTATGTATTTAATTTTACCTCCAAAGTATTGGCCTTTTGTCAGTGTTACTACTTCCATTTCCTCTTTTTTACCGTCAACCTAAAAAGAAAAGAAAATCTCAATTAATCGTGCACATCTCAATGAAAACAAGGGCAAGAAATGAAATGCTAAAAGTGATGTGCTGTAGAGAGTATTAAACTTTTTCTTTTCCATCATTAATTTCACCATGATTTTAAATGAATAGTTAAATAAATCAGAAAAAAATTTAGATTAGTTTAGAATCTATCTGTAAAAATAATACATATATACATTGAATTTACAAGTGGTTCCTAACAGCTAAGAAATTGATAACAATACTAATAACAAGTATAGTTATAGAAAGTTTAATTTGTTTTAAATAATTATTTCCTTCTCTTGTAATCATAAAATAAAAGATAAGTAAAATCTCAATTATCCAATGTGTGTTAAAGCATTCTGACTCAAGTTTCTTCCTTATTACAACTGTTGTAATCCAAATACTGCTGTGAGAACTAGTCTGAAATTTGGCTACCTGGGAACAACAATAAAAAGAGAATACAAAAGTATCAATGTTTTATTTTCCAATTTCGTTATAGGTACCACTTATTACTCATAGTTTGATGTTAACACAGCAAAAAAGTTGACTTGAAAAAGGTCAGCCAATTATCTGATTATTACTATTTTATAACAAACGTTTTTTCTTGAGATTATCAGGGTCCTACTGTGATAAAGTATTTTAAAAAAGACCAATTTATTTTATCATTGCCAAATCAAAATATTGCGTATGCAATATTATACATATATGTATTTAATGTGAAAAAAATCTCTTAAAATTCAATAGCCAAACCTTTTTAATGCAGGGGAAAAAAGACAAAGTAACCAATAGTTGTGAAAAATTAGCAGGGATAGGCTAGATAAGAAGAGGTGGGAGCTAGAGGAAACAGCCTCCTGGCACAGCTTCGGAATGGTTCCAAATTCATGTTATATAATTACAAATGATACTCAGAAAAAATTCATTTTTTCAAAATTCACTCTTGATGTCATTACCCACCCCATTCTGGATTCATCACAATATTTATCATAAATATATCTTTACATTTAATTTAATATATCTCATAAATAAGCAATGAATGAAAATATTCATCTAACCTATTTTGTGGCACGTACTGCATTTGGAAAGAGTTCTAACAACGTCCTTAAAATACAAAGTGTTTTTAAAAATACAGATATCTGATGACCATTGCTAGTAAAATACAATTAGAGGTAAATACCAGTAGTTATCACAAAGATAATTTATTGTCTTATCAAACTTACTGAGAATTTAATTAACAAAACATTTATATATATATATATATATGTATGTATGTATGTATGTATATATGTATGTATGTATGTATGTATGTATGTNATATATCCCATGTAAACTTTCACTTTGATTTTTATTTATGATAGTTACTAATAAAATTATAGTTAACTAAAGTAAGACTTTTTTGTGCAGACATTTGCTAATTAAGAGCTCCATATCACCATTTTTTCTTCAATTGAGTTAACAGACATTTTTAAATTATAGTTGAAGTTCTCATTGCACTTTTATTTACTTTTAATAAATGTGGAAACAGAGAATGAAAAATACCTTTAAAACTATCGTTTGAATTGATCTAAAACTACAAACTACATTAATAACAAGCATACTGCTAAATGTTGATAAAAATGCAATGTAAATTTATAAAGTTATCAAGTTTGAAAAATGTTGTTTTCAAAAAACACTATTTAGAACACTATCAGAATTTTCTTCAAAAATTTAAGGCAATAAAAATCACGCAGTTATAAATTTGCTTATAAGCAATTTAGTAGTGTTTGTTTGCTAGTATATGTTTTAATATGTTTTTCTATGTTTTTTCAAAATTTTAATTTTTTGTATAAATCAACAAAAATAGATTTAGATGCTTCCAAATTTTTATAACATGAAGAACTAAAAATCAAAGACTTCATTATAATATCTAAAAAGAGATATGCATAATATAAAAAATAATATATAAAAATAAACTCTAAAATTCATCATTTCAATAGTTTTCCTTTAAATTAATGCATCTCTCAAATATTAAGCGTGAGGAAAAATGATGATATATTTCTATAAAAAGTTATTAAATATTTATTATAATTGTTTTAAGAACAGTAATTTAGAAATATTTAAGTGTAAATTGACTGAATTGAAGCAGGAAGAAAGATTAATTTCCTTTCTACATTTTTTATACAAAAGGAGAGCTTAAAATAATGATAAAAGAATAGAACTGTATAAATATAGCAGTATAAGTATATGCCATGTATTAAAACTATTTATTGTTTGATTGACAAAATTCATGATGAAGGATAGGTTATTAGAGTATTCTTATATTTGGAAATTATTAATTTTGAAACATGACCAAATATAAAATAAGATTATAAAAAGGAAATTTCAGGATAACCATTTATTATGAATCATGCGTATAAAGCAGATTAATTTTCAATTTAAAAGCCTTATTGAAAAACATAAAAATGAAATACCTCTTTTAACATTGTTATTTTGCAATCACCATCTTCAATGAAAAACATTCCATCTGCTTCATCACCCTATTAAATAATTATTTTAGTATATGGATTAAAATCTGAATACATAAATAAAGTTTATCATATTAATCATATAATGGTCATCACATAAGTTTCCTTACCACTATTAATTCTTTTTTACCTACACTTCCTTATAAGATAATGTCAAAGAAATGAACAAAAGATATATAAAGCAATGAACAACTTATAAAACATGAACAAAAGATAATGTCAATTTCAATTCAATGGTTATAATAATTAAGCACACTTTTCACAAGAGGGAACATTAATGTGAACTACAGCTAATTTTAATTTAATTGATACTTATCTTATATGCAGTGATTAAGCACTACTTATGCAAAATATTTTTCAATTTAAAAAATTTGAATAATTTCATTTCATTGCCTTTTAGAACATAAGACTACTTAATAAATTTATGGGGAAAACTATCATTTGCAATTATTATGCTATTTAGATTATTTGCTATTTCATGTATAAGAAAATTGGAGTTAAGATAAATAGTTTTTCATAAAATTAGTGTGATTGGTGTAAAATAGTTAAAAAAGTTACTTTAAGTAAAAATAAATAAGTTTAAAGTACTCCTGTTTAGACATTTTTTTTGTTGTGCCCAAATGTACAGTACATTTGGGCACAACAAAACACTAAATAACTAAAAATCCTTAACAGAGCAAAATAAAATTTAGATAGTGCTGCCGTTTGTAAGGATATCATCAAGTTAATCATTCAATTTGAATTTAATTACCTTATTTATTTTAAAGACCTGGAAACAATTAAAAAAATATTATTATTATTTTTTTTGGAGTTACATTTGCTCAGTTGACTTTATGAAGATGCAAAATTGTTTTTTTTGCTTAGAAAAAAAATTATTTTAAGGTATTTATAGAAAAATTTTAAAATAATTTAACTGGGAATAAATATAAACTTCATTGTCACTGCTTTAAGTTTAGATCAGTGTTATGCTTTTTGAAAATCGTGACAAAGTTTCTTCCTTTGTTACAATAAATACACTTGATAATCACATAACTCTTTTAGTCATTTTGAAAGAACAAACACTGTTAATGATACGCTAACATAAATGACTTTTACACATCAAACTAGTGATTAGATTCAACCAGGTTACACAGGTCAGTTATTAAAATAGAAATACATAGGAAATAATTTATTTAATACTAAAATAAATGAATATTTTTATAATATTAATTTCTTTCTTTACCCTTAAAAAATACAATCCAATTTTTAAACATGTAATTTATGTACACACGAGGTAACAAAATTAAAAACTATGCCAGACAAAGAAAAAAAAAGAGAGTGAAAATATAAATATACCAGATAAGTTTAACAAAATAAAAATACTATCTTTTTTTCCCATTTCATTTATAATTTTTTAGCAAGAAGATATGCATGACAAGAAAAACTTTTATATCATTTTTGGTGAAAATTAAATATTAACATACATATTGTGATAGTCTGAGCAGCATCATGACCGATTAATTTAAAATAACTATTATTCTAATTCACAAAACTCAAGAGAATCTAAAAAAACTATTTTGATTTGACAACATAACTTGTTCAAGCTATTTATGTTATGTGAGATGGCTTAATAAAAACAAGTGTGTACTATTTGTACAGTCAAATTCTAAAAGATTTGTAACTAATTAATTTAAATTTAAAAACAATACCTGTTTAATAATTAATTCCCCATCAGAGTAAGCTTTTGGCATAAGAGCATCACAAAGATTCATTCTTTCATATTGCTAAAAAAAGTTAAAACATAGTTAATCATCAATCATAATGATTTCACTACAATTCTAATATATTAAAAAATAAAAATGCTGATACTAATTATGTTGTAACAGACTCAATGCCAGAGGTGCAGGAAATGTTCAAATCCACAAACAAAGTTTAGGACAGCACTAGGAAAATTTCATTCAAGATCTTCCTCTTACCTTTCACATGTAAGATTGTTATCACATTTTGTAAAAATTGTTAAACAAATTTATTCTAATGAAAGAAAAAAACATTTCATCCTAAACCAAGGAAACTGTGATAAAAAATTATCAGTGTTGTCATTGATGACATAATTTGCAAATATGAGAATCTTTTTTTGCTGAAATCTGACTCCCATGCTCATTTAATTAGTAGGCATAGGACCACTTGCAGTCTTTCTTTCTTTTTTTTAAAAAAACAAACAACATTAGAGAAAAGATGAGGGTCAAAATTATTTTAGTATCTTCAAAATAAAATTTATCCCCTACAATTCCCTTCTTCCTTTATAAAGAAAAAGAGAATTGTAGAGAATAACTTAGTTGGGAAAAAGGCAAAGCTGATTTTATTTTTTCTAAAAACTTTTTTCTTTTTCTTTAAGTCTTGTTGAAATATAATAAATTCTATATCGAATTCTAAACATTCACTAAGCAAAATTATGAAGAAACACTTATTCAACAGCTTCTCAATTGTGTCAATATTTTTCCTAAAAATTACCAACCATTACCTTTATTTTACCAATTATAATTTGTAATTTATAATTAGTTCTGTTTAACCAACCATCACAAAAATGCATGTTTTTAGTCAAAATTTAAAAGGGCACTTAAGGAGAAACAGTTATTTTAAGAAAATGAAAAAATTATTGCATTTTTTGAAAGTTTATTCTTTTAAGATTATTGTATCAAAATATTTATTCGATTTTTGAGAAAAATGTGAAAGTTACAGCATAATATGTCTTGCGGGGCACTAGATGCAGGATGCACTATGACATGTATATATATGAATACACAAGTGGGCGACCTTTGTGCTAGAATACAAACTAAGGTTAACAACGTTTAAGAGCACAAAAAATATTTATAAATGCAGACAGCTGCTTCGGATGCTCAAAGGGCAACTTTCATCAGTGCAACAGAAAGAAATGAGAGAAAACAGGGTAAATATAGAGAAAGGTTTATTTAAAAATCCTATGTGCAATGGAAACTACATTCATATAGCTTAAAAAAATCAAAATGGGATCAAATTTTGATGATTTTTTTTACAATTAATAAGAAGAGCAAGTTAGGGAAAATTTAAAAAAATAAGTTATAAACATTATATTATATAAGCACTTATTTTTTCATATTTTTGTATGCACAACATAAGGTTAAACTATGTAATATAAGATAAAAATAAAGATTAAAATATGTACAAGAAGTTAAAAAAATGTTTCAAGTTAATCCTAATCATAGCAAAATTCATTAAAAAATCTTACGTTTTTACAGGCTTCTATTGTGTTTCTCCCCTTAATTAGTATTTTATGGTAGTTATTGTTTTAGTTTATATATATACATATATATATAAGGTTAAACTATATATATATATACACACATACATACACATATAATATATACATCTATATATATACACGTGTGTGAAAAAATATCAAGTAGTAAAAATTAATGTATTGCACTTACTTCTAGTGTTTGTAACATAGGAACACCTTCCAGGAGTTTTTCATACTCTTTTCTCTTTTTAAAAGCACTCTTTAAAACTATTCTTCGAAATGTTTGGCGATCCTAGATAGAAAATTTTATTTGTATAATGCACTCTTTACTTTGATCATTAGATCAAAAGTAAGAACGAAATGTTACAAAACAACAAGGAAACATTTCCCTGAATATATATAACTTCTAAACACTATTAGCAGATACCTAAATGAAATACAGTTTCCTTTATATTGTATTTTAAATACGAAAATGAGTTTTAGGAAAAAGAAGAAAAAAATTAATTTACAGAAATGTTAGATATCAGTCATGAAAGTTGGAAAAATTATTATTAGAAAAAACTTGAATGTATGGTTTTAAGTATCTTCAAATTTTTTTTGTAAACCTTACCTTTAAAATCAGTAAAAATATTAGAAAAAATCCTACCAAATAAATAAAGTCTTTAAATATGATAAACCGTAAACAATTTTTTTAAAATCAATATTATATGATTAATGTGTCCATAAAATAGGCCAGATAGATTTAAAAATGCTTTGCTTTAGTGGAGACAATGTTTTTACTTTGAAGTTGAAAGAAAAAGGAATTAATAAAACTAGTTAGCAAAATTTTCTAAACACTAGATTTGTTTAATGGTTGAAGAAAACTAAGTCAATGCGGCTTATTTAATTAAAGTCTGCGAATTTTAAATGTGCCTACCTATTAGAGATATTTCAATTCCATATAAAAAGGTAAAAACTAACAGGCAATAAGTAACTTAATTTACTTTTTTTATAATCATAAATTTCTAAATGGAATTATAATATTCAATATCCTCTTATTGTAATTAATTTAAGAAAAAACTTCATTAAGTCAATTTATGCAGAAAAATAATAGTTTCTTTCACTTGGAAGATATTAATTCTTGTTTTTCTCAGAAAATAAGACAAATTTTGATAAGTTTTAAACAGGGTTGGGGTTTTGGACATCCTAAACTGGTTTTGGACAGGACACGTGGGTTTTACTGTCTTAAACTGGGTAAAACTGTTCTAAACTGGGTAAAACTGTCCTAAACTGGGTAAAACTGTCTTAAAGTGTCCAAAACCTTGAACTTTAGTAAAAGGTAAAAATTCTATAGGTGATACCATTGTAGACATAATAATTACATGTATCAATAAATATTTGATATTTTTTAAAAAATTTACTATAACTTATTAAAAGAAAATAATATATTATAATAGGAAAAGGTTTATAATATTTGAAGCTCCACAATTCATTGAACAACAAAAGTGAATAACTAATCCTTTAAATATAAATATGCCTTTAATACTGATAAATAATATTTTTGCATAAGGATAAATATGGCAATATTAAAAAATAATAATTTTTCTTAAAAAAAATACTAAATTTGTTCAAAAATTAGCCTTTTATTTTTCACAATATTTTTTTAAAAAAATGTTATAATTTCTGCATCACGGGATGATAAAAAAGACATCTATTTCAAAAATTTTTTTTAAATATGAATATATTAGTTTAAATTGAAAATACAAAATAACTGAAAAATGTATTAACAGTTTTGAATGGCATAACATCAGTTTCAGTTACTGACACTGGTGATATATCACCACTATGCTAAAAGAATTGAACATGAATGAAATAAAAGTATTCTTGAATAGTACTATAGGTAAATAAACCTGTTTATGATGAGCCAAGCACTTAGTCCCTAATATTTTAACCTGTATGGCAAGGCCAAACTTTAGTTATGTACTATTGAATGAGAGGACCAATTGAACTTGATTACTGATTAATCTTCCTATGTTTAAATTGAAGAGTCAAACAATATTAATAAAACATTATACTTTTAAAAACAAATATTCTCTGATATATTTAATTATCAATATGTTATTAGTTCTATGTTTATTTTACCTCTTAAATATTGTTCAGATAAAATTGTGGTATAATTTGAGTAAAAGGGTTTTGGACAGTTTAAGACAGTTTTGGACAAAGGGGTTTTGGACAGGACGGTTTAAACCAGGGTTTAAACCGTGGATTAATCCATTCTGTCCTAAACCTTGCCAACCCTGGTTTTAAACAATGCATAATTGCTTGTTAAAATTTTCTTTAGCAACGAAACAATGTAAAATAAGGTTGTTCTTCCCAGCTGGCACCCAACCAAAAAATAAGAGAGAGAAAATAAGAACCAGCACCGATAAAAACCTTGCGTTGGGTGGGAGTTTGAGAGAAAAAGGTTGAAGAATCTCAAATTTTAGGAAAGCGAATTATTCTTCTATTATAAAAATAATATCAACCATATTTAGAGGAAGAATTTACGCTGCGACTGATCACATAAATCTGTAAAACAATGTAATACAAAAAATAAATTGAAAAATTTAAGCTAAAATTTTATAAAAAGAAAAAAAAAAAAAGATTTTGGGCAATTAATTTTGCACGCAGATTTCTTCAGCCCGCTTAATAACAGACAGTTTTAAGCTAGAAGTGTAGCTCTTATTCTTTCTTGAAGTCATTACATTGATGAAGAAGGTATATGTTAACAGGGATAATATAAGGAAAAATAATAATGAAACAACTAATAATAACTACTAACGAAATAACTAATATCAGAAATAAGAAATAACAATTTTAGTGGGTAGAATGCCCTCTCGTCCAATGGAAATAACACAATATGACTCAGCTTAGAAAGAAAGGTGAAGAAACTGTTTAAAAGAGGGATGTACCCCACCTCCTCTACTTGTCATTTCTACTGCAGCTGTACAGGAGGAATCAATCGGTTATTTTTAAAAGGGTTGGGGAAAAGAAAAGATAATACTTCCTTATCTGTTCACTCCAATTACAATTGCCAAGGCGCTAAGTGGATTTCTAGCTTGTGATCTTTCTATAAGTTGGGGGTGGATACAAGAAACATACCTTTTAAATTGGTCTCCTTATGCAATGCTTTTTTAAAATTATTATTTTGTTCATTTATTTTCTTGCAGGCTGCTGCTGAAAGTTGCTAAGAATTGGCGATTGTTCTGTAGCAGATCGCGATACAAGCAAATATTTCATCTACTTCATTATTAATTGTCTTAATAAAGTCTTTCTTTCAGAAAATTATTTCGTCTTAAACAATTTTGATTGATAAATTATTTTGCTACTAAAAATTATTCTGTCACAAGAGCAGCATGTAGGAAGAAACAACCCTTTTTTCTGATATCGCTGCTGCGCTTTCGCCGAAAAATACGGTAGATAATTTTTAGAAAAAAACTTACCATGGCCCATAATGTACCATCAGATACTGCTTCGATTGTAGCTGCCCGAGGCATGTTGTACATTAATGCTAGTTCACCAAAGCTGCCTGCATTATCGTATTTCCCAACCAGTTTATTTTTTTCTTGGTCAGTGTCAACATATATATGATAAACTCCACTAAATTGCAAAGATAAAAATATAAGTTAAAATTTTAGCATGTATTCAATTTATTAGCTTATACAATAGTTTTCAAATCAGTGTTGAATTTTAAAAGAAATTGCATGTTCATGATAATTTTAAATAATTTCCACATTCCAAAAGGATAAAAAAAATTCTTAAAACCAGATTACAAAATTTATTTGTTTTAGAATTTAAAAAGCTTTCTACTTTTATAACTAACTATATGTTAAGAAAATATTATGAAGAACTTGAAATGCTAAAAATAGAAAAGGGAAATTACCCGTCAATGATATAAAAGTAGTCACCATCGTCATTTTGTTTGATAACAACGTCACCAGGTTTTACCTAAAGTATACAGCAAATTTAACTAAATATAAAAACATAAAATGTTTAAGATTCAGTAAAAAACAAAAGAAAGAATAAAAATTATATGCATTTTTAGATAACAATCTAGATAGTTTTAAAATAAAATACATTGTAATATATTTTTCGAGATATCTTTGTTAAATTTTTTAATTCTAATTTATAAAAAAACTTACAATAAAATGTTGTTGCAGTATGCTTGGTGCATAGTTAAAACAAGTACAATGCTTGGTGCATAGTTAAAACAAGTACAATGTTTGGTGCATAGTTAAAACAAACTTAGAGAGGAACTTAATTTTCAGGTCAATGCACGCATAACAATCAATTTTTAAACACTAAAGCTAACATTATAGACTAAAAAATGGAAGAAATATTTTAGGAAATCTGATTTTAGCTTGAATATTTTTATTAGATATAGCTCACTATGTCCAATAAAAGCACTCTTGAAATGTGCAGTTCAATTCTTTCAATAGTCAAAATTTAAAACATTTTATAATACTCTTAATGTGCATTTTGCCATTACTAAAAACAAGTCCTTTAATAAAAGCAGGAGCGTACATTTCTAGACTTTAATTACATCAAAAAAGAGAAAAATCGCATATTCCTCATAATTAGCATTATGTTGGTGAATTTTTTAACTTTGGACATAGCTTACAACGCATGTCTAAGATAAATGGAATATTTAAGAAACTTCAATAATTCAAAATGCATATTTAAGAAACTTGGCATAGCCTAAAATGCATGTTTAAGAAAATGAATACATCAAAAAATATGACAGATAATATTTAAGAAAATGAACATAGCTCAAAATGGGACTTTTCCATATTTAACAAGTTAAATCCCTAGATATCCCAAATTTCGACACCAAACCAAATCCGTACTGTAGTATACCAGAGAGTAATTTGTAGGCAAATCTAAATAAGCTTTTCATTATAATTTTCACACATCTAATGTTTTCAAATATTCATTTGATGTAAATATCCACCAATTAGGGTGAAACTGTAGAATTTTGCTTGACAGATCGATGCATCATTGCAACAATTTCATAGATATTTAAAAACAAATGGTAAGATAGGGTTCAATTTGAATATTGAAAAAAGATTTTCACAATTAATAAAATATAAGAAAGATTTTTTAGTCTAAATGAGGTCAATTAATTTTAGATCATGAAAATTCATGGATACAGTTAAATAATTAAGGAAAGTCACAAAAGCTTAAATCCGATAAAATAATTAAGTTATAAAGTTATTCTGGGTGTTTTCTAAATCTGCTTTTAAAAAAATTTATTTAACTTCATGATATCTTTATACAAGGATAAATCATAGTTAATTTTAAAAATAAACTTAAATTTTGAAAGGGCAAGAATGTCATAAAAATACCTTTCTTTCCATCATGGCATCTAATACATCCTGCATCTGTTCCTGCAAAAAAGAAATAACATGAAATTAAAATTATTATAAGAGTATACTAGTTCCTTGGAATACAAATTTCAGAAAATTAAAGTGAAAAAAAAAGAAGATTGTGACAGACAAATATATATATATACAGTCAAACCCCGTTATAGTGAACGAAATGTTCGGTCACGTGCCTTGCTATACACGGATAATGTTATTTTTTGTGGATATAGTGAACCAAAAAAGTGAGGAAGTTGGATATAATGAACTTTTTTCTGTCTTCGGCAGATTTTAAATTTTTTTTTTGTAATAATTTTGAAATTTCTATTTAAAAAAAAATACATATACCAATTTTCAAAACCATCTATAGAGGGGAATGTAGCGATAAGCATTTTTTCTTGTTTGCTTCCTTTATATCACTTTCCCATCCCTAAATAAACCAAGCAGATGTTTCCAACCCAGGCAGACGATGAACCTGCAAGGTGTCAGTGAGATCAATATGCATTTTCTGTCAGAGGGAATGAGTAATTATTCATTATTGGTCAAACGGTTGGACACTAATATGTGTTGATAAGGCCCTCATTTCAATTCCTTTTTGCTCTCAGTTCAGTTAAGAAAATCCTGCAAACAAGTGTCTTAAATTTAACTATGCGAGCAGTAAACGTAAAACGTTCTCCATTGATGATAAAATGGTCATAATCAAAAAAATTTAAAATGGATGCAATCAAGCTGATATTTGCAGGGAATATAAACTATCCAAATCTGCAGTTTGCAACATATGGAAATATAGGCAATTAATAATTTCTGCTCATGAAAAAAATTTAGATGGCAGAAAAAAGTTGAGAAAAGCAGATCACAAGAATGTTGAAGAAACATTACTGAAGTGGTTCACCAATCGAAGCCGCTATCTTCCAGTATCTGGACAAATGTAGATGAATTTGCTAAGCGATTTTATGAGACTACTTTTATGTACTCGAATGACAGGTTAGACAGGTTTAAAAAGCGGAATAACAGAAATTCAGGAAAAATTATCTGAGAGTCAGAGCCATGTCTGATGTTGAGGATTGCTCATCAGTACAAGATTACAAATTTTTTTTTGTACGTAAGACAAATAGTAATGAAAAATAACACATTTCTTGCTACTACATAATATTTTTCAGTCCTTTATTTGAATAATGAGTAATAAAAGGGAGGAGTTTCGGAACCATTAGTTAAATTGCCTGCGTAACGGATATAGTGAACTCCCGGTTATAGTGAACAGAAATTTCGGTCCCTGGGGTTTGACTGAATATATAACAATATTTACTTACTTTATCTAAAGATCTAAACAGAAGAATATTACGAACAGCTTCACCAAGCCTTTGCCTTTGTTCATCTGATTTTGGAAAAATAAGCTAAAAGAATAAAATAATAATCAATATTAAATATAGGAATATTTAAATTAAAATGTTACATAAATTACAGTCACTGTTGTAACTGAAAAACTTATTTCTTTATCCAGAGCTGAAAAATACAATTCAACTTTTATTATATACAAAATCTGTAATAACAGGGAAAAACAGACAGACTTGAAAACAATGAAAAAGATATAGCTTAATAAACAGAGGAAACATACATAAAATTTTAGTTTTCTTTCTTTTCTTCAAAAAAATCTGTAGAGCATACTGAATGGGCATAAATTCTTGAACAATTTTTATTTTACTTTAAAATTACAAATTTTATATGTAAACTAAATATGAAGAAATTTAAAATGCCACACAATTTTTCCATTCTTTTAATTCAATTAAATACTTTACATTATTATTTTTTAATGTTCTTAGTGGTACCCAATTTCAATCACAAGGATTTTTTATTTTCTATTAAAAATATAGAGCATCATTGTAATATAGCTTAAAATATCATGACTGTGAAAGGTACAAAAATTAGCTATAGTCATTCTTTTACAAATAAACTTTAAACAACGTAACCTCCAGACATACCTGCTAAACTTAGAAAGTAGAAATTAAAAGACATAAATTTTTATATTTAAACAATAAAAAAGTCTTCAGTAACTATTTTTTTCATTTTCCATAGGATACTAAATGGATAAAATATTTATAGAGTTTAATTTCTCCTCATTAATTTTAAATTTTGCTGAATGAATGCTAAACTGTAAAATTAAGTTTCTATAAAGTACATTTAACAATAGTGCTTAGTTAACGTTAAAAGCTGTATATAATATTTGAATATAGTTCTATTAATAAAATATAAGTAAAAACTCAAATATTAATGTTAACAAATAAACATACAGAAATATTTAGTAGCTGTAACAAAGGAAATTTGAAAAGCAACACATCTTATGACACAGTCCTTTTAAGTTAGTTCCACAATTGTAATAAATAAAATAATATATGTGTGTGTACATATGTGTACATTATAAAATCAAAATGAGTTTGATTAAAAAAAAAAAAAAATCTGTAAACTGAAATCAAAAAATTTTGTGTGTTCATTTTTTGTTAACATTTCAAATAATATGGAATTATTACTTCGAGAAAAATACCCGTAACTGTACATGAAAAAAAGTGCATGCAGAGGCACATTTTATCCTAGATTAAGGTTATTTTTTGAATGTAGAAAATTAATTCTAATTTTGATAAATGAGAAATTTGTATAATTTTTTTTAATGATATTTTAATACAGACATCCTCAAGTAAAAAAAAAAAAAAAATCAAGAAAATTACAAGTCAAGATTTGGCATTAAACTTTATATCTTCCATAGAACTTATAAAAAGGGTGAAACTCTGAATTATGATTTCAGAATAGCTGCCACTCATTGTTTGCAAGAATTTAATTTCAGGGTGTATCCATAGTCAACTTTTTTTTTACTTTTACACAGTCAAATTTCTGTGTAATTTTCTGGAGTATAGGAACAAGATACTTAGTTTAAAATGCCTTTTTTGCCCAGTTATTTTATAACTATATTCTAAATTTTGTTCCAGTTTAATTATCATAGTCTGTTTATAAAATTGTACTTAGATTAATATTTCTTTTAAAATCAGAACATAATTTTTTTAATTAAAGTGTTTCACTATTTTCAAAATTCAGCAATTATTGACTTGTTGACTTAATTAAAATTGTAAATGCATTGTACAAAGGGATTATTTCAAATTTTTTGAATAATTAATTAATCTCCAACATACAAGATTTGATTTCATTTTCCAAAAATAGCAAATAGGTATATGGCCTCCAAATCTGTGACAGGAAAGACTACTTAACCAAGTTTCTTTTATAATGTTATTTAAAAGTTTCTAAGAATTCTGAAACAACAAACTGATTAGATTAGATAAGATACTTGCAAAGTTAGTATTGTTAATTGAATCTTTTGAAAATTCGGATAAAAAAGTGGAACTCTGCAGATTCGAGGAACAGTGGCACACCTATATTAGAGACATACTGGGGCAGGGCAGCTGTCTCAAACTGATTATTTTATCTGGTCTGTGACCGACTTTGCTCAAATTTTGTTATGTCAAATGATGTCCTTTAAAATGATGCAAAAAATTTATACATTACAATTTAGAATATTTTTGACCATTATTAAATAAAATAACAAAAAATAATAAATATTTATTGAAAGTTATATTTTTCATAAAATTATCTTTGGATAAAAGAATTTAATATTTGTGTGCAAATGTTTTTCAATTCAGTTAAAAAGTTTTTGAGTTATGGTGAAATATGCAAAAATTAAATTAATATTAAAGGGTTCAAACTTTGGACCGCTCTCTTGATCAGACTATGGGGAGCATATTTCACAGATTGCGACTACCTCCTATGTTTTTGGTGTCAGAAATCTGAATCCGTCAAGAAAAGGTACGTTTATTCCGAGAAAGTAAGTTTTTGTGTCTGAATTTGTAACTTAAAATATCGTCTACACTAATTACTTAGCACATTTGAAGTCATCTCTTTGAATCTTTAAGATTGAGTCATAGGATGTAAAGATTCTATAATTAGATAAAAAATTATTCAGGACAGTCAGTTTTTTATTTTGCGCATTGTACTAGTGAAATGTCTTTTGTCATAGCAAAAAGGAAATTATGCCCTTCTTCTAAAATTATATAATTTGCTAAAATATATATTTTTTAAGCGAAAACAAAATGAATAAATATTAACTAGAGCAATCTTATATCACAAGAACTGTAAAGTGTGCATACTACTTGGTCAAAGTCACAACTAATATATTTTAATGCTTTTGGCAGAAAGTACTCAACTGAAAAGGTAAATTTTCACACAACTGCTTTTGAAAATTTTTAAAAAGTATACTCACTCTTTCTACATCATCATCCTCGTCATCTTCTGGATTATATTGTTCCGCAAACACAGACTTGCGCCTTGAATACTGGTTTTGTGTCTCTGAAAAAAAGTTAAGCATATTAAATATAGTTATATTTTAAGAAATAAGCAAAATACAGTGAAACCTCAGTGGACACTCATGGGACCAAAAACATTGTCAGTTTATGAGAGTTATCCTTTTATGGAAAGGCTGGGAACACTACTAAGTCTAATGCCATGAATTGTTTTTATATTAAGAGCAATAATATACAAATAATTAAACAATCTATAATAGTTTGCATTGAAATTTATTTAAACATAACAAAGTTATAATATTTACAGTACAAAAAGAACAGGTGAATAATTTTGATACATATACATGCATTTGTTTTATATTTATCTAGTTAAAACTAAAGAAGTTTCTTTTAAGCAGTTGTGATTTACTATATCTTCATGGTGCATTTTTAAATCATTCAATATTTTAACACAAATTTCATCAGTCTTGGATAGATAAAAATTACTCAGTCCCTCAATACAAGTTTGAGAATCATGCAAAGTTTGCACTTTTATATATTTATCAGAAAGCATTTTGACTATCAGTTTCTTCATTAACAATCTCGATGTCATTTCTTGCAACAATTTCAACAATTTTGCCCATATGTAAATCATTCTTTTGATATTCAAAATTCCCATCAGTGTTTATAAAATTGTCATTATAATAACTCCTAGAAGGTTGATTGATTGAATGTAGGGTTCAGTGGCACAAGGTCCAAATGAGGACATGCTGTGCCACTCCTAGAAGGTAAACTTATTGAAATGCATAGGAAAAAAAAAAAGCTTGGCAGTACTTACATGTAAGGTACCAGGTCATATGGAATTGTGGTATTGACAAATAAAAATTAGTCAAAATTCTGACTAAATGTTTAATTTATATGAACAACTCAATGACTAGATTTTTGTTCTGTTTTCATAACCCAGCTGTGTTAAGTAGATCGGTCAAATTGATAAGAAAGGAATTTTCAGTTAGGAAGGGGGTCAACCTGCAGTCTCAAGCTGTGTTGTCCAGATGAAAAGATGCAGCTATTGAAAATATTTCACTTGAGCAGCATATTTCTCTCTCCTTTCTTTACTAAGATAAAGAAAGGTGACGAGATTGATTGATTCTTTAGTAGTGAAATAGTTTAATAATATTTTTATTTGTGGATAAGACAAAAAAATACAATGGTGGGAAGATGCATACTTTTTCTTTTGGATTTTAAAGTAGAATTTTTTTTCTTCTTTTTTTTTCAAATTTAAAAAAAGTGATGTCAGGTTTAAAGAGATTGAAAATAATGTTTCGGGGCATAAATGACTATCTGCTTCCAGTTAAAGGATTACCTGCTTTGCGGTGAGGGTACATAATGGTTTATTCAGAGAAGATTCCAGGGGAATTAAACAAAAAATGTTCAGAATGAAAGGTGTTCATTTTGTAAGAGTGTTTAATGTGAGGTTTCACTGTACTCTTACTTGGACTGGAATCAGAAGGCAAATTTTAAAAGAATTGAATTTAACTAAAAAAGAAAGGAAGAGCTATTGATTAATAACACTGAATCAAGTGATATGACTTCATCTCTGATCAGCTTGAATAAAAAGCAGATGAAGGAATCTGAATAAACTTAATATAATTTTAATATAGAATAATACAGTAGAACAAAAAATTACATTAAAAATTGCATTCTTCCTATGATTTGACTTTAAGTTGATGCTTCCTAATTCAAAAAATTGGAAATACAAAGTTCTCATAATAATAATTTTATAATTTTTTTTTTAAAGAAGTTATACTCGCTCATAGGGCATGACCTTTAGAATTTCTTTTTTTAAATTTTAAGTTTTTGCATGGAAATTTCAATTTTCTGATTTTGTTTGGAAATTGTGACTAATTTCATTAAGTCGAAGATTTTTGACATCGTTAATTTAAACCACATTAGTTAATGAATTTATATCAGATCTGGAGAGAGTTTCTAAACTATTGGTAGTATTATTGAAATCTCAAATTAGATTTTTTAGAATAAAATAAGTTTATTTTTTATTAATTAATTTTTAAAATTGTTTAAGTAATTTAAAAAACTTAGAAACAGTTTAAAAAAAAAAAGTTTTTTTTCAAATTGACATGAAAATATTCATTTACAATATTTTTGAAAAACTACTTCAGAGTTTGAAAGGGAATAAGTTCAATAATACTATTTTCGATTCAATAATATTTTATTTAATTTAGCAAGTTTAGAGGGATGTGAGATAAAATTTTGATATAATTAAAAAAAAAGACATCGTACTTTCATTTTATATCTATATCTACAACATTGCATTAGCTTTGAAGTCATTTATTCATAAGAAAATTTAGAATCACCGAAGCTGTTAAAAATAATTGCCTCCTATTTTCACTTAAACGGAATGAACACAATGAGATAAATTAAATTTTATATAGGAATTTTTTTTTTCTTTCTTAAATAAAAGCAATATCTTCAATTACGCACGCAAACAAAAAAACAAGAGATTTGTTACTTCAAATTTTCTTAAAATGCATTTATTTTATTTTTCTTTAGAGTTTTAATTGTTGAAAGCGGGGGTGGTCAACACTGATCATCTTGTGCACCACATTTAGTGTAAAAAATTTTGAACATGGCAATTATTAATATAAATTTTATGTTAAGTCAATAAGGGTTACCATGCTAATGTTGTTCATTGAATTATTACACGTACAGTAAAATTTTTTCTAGATCAAATAAAGCTATAAGTTAGCAAATATCACAGATGTTATCTTTATTTTCAAAGATACAGACACTAATGTGGTTTCTGTATTGTTTTAATTTTAATTAATTCCTTTATCTTCAAAATTTTTGTTAAAAAATAACATTTTTCTCGATTTAAATTGATTTTGTGTGCCACACAAAATGCCACCTCTGGTTTAAAGTAATTTTATTTTTTATATTTCAAATATAGCACACACGGATTTGAATTATTTAATGTTGAAAGTCATGTTTCTCTATTTAGATATTATCTTATTTTACATTACATTGTGGGAAAGTATCAATTTTATTTTAAATTATGCTTGATTAAATATTGAAATTTAAAGCAAAAGAATACTATATATATTAGATAAAAAATTATTCTTGGAAGAAGTTTAAGAAATATGTACAGAAAAGTTCTTTTTGTTAAGATTATGCTTTTTTTAAAACTCAAAATTTCAGGAGAGGGATAACATGGGCCCTTGGCTTCATCACTGAGTAAAAACAAACATTACCAATGTTAAAAAAAAAAGAAGAAAAAGTGTAGATCTTTATTCTGTAATAATTCCAGGTAATGTTTGCGTATAGATCTTTATATTGAGTTATTTAGAAGACTTTAAAAACAAACACACTTCAAAGAACTTTTATTTCTTTTTTAACTTTCATGTATTCAAAGAACCTTTATTTCTTTTTTAACTTTTATGTATTCAAAGAACCTTTATTTAACTTGTATGTATCATTCTTAAAAATGAATTTTTCACATTAATCAGCAATAATTGAATCAGCCTAAGTAAAAATATTAGAAAAGAAATAAGTTACGGTTGCTCCGGAAGTTTATGCGGACCATAACGGCTGCAAGCGAAAATAAGCTCCGCCTACAGATAAGGTGAATAAAATCATGCACAAAATTGATAGACATATACCAACACAAAATTATGAAGCTAAATTAATAATATTTCTTATTATATTTTGCCTTTTCAGGGGCTTACGATGCATGATAGCAACTTTTCCCATCTGCCACACAACCTAGCTTGCTATATCTCACACACGTTTTTGACAACAATATATATATATTTTTGCATTTATCTCTATTGATGTAGGGTCGTAAGAAACTTTCTGCAGTATTTAGATTAAAACTGCCCTGTATTGAGGCAGTTTTAATAGCTATCAAATATGCTACTTTAAAAAATTGTACCGATATTAGTATTTTTGGTACTTATTAAAACAGCACTAATTACCATAATACCATATTACTATTCCTTATATTCTTTAAAAAATAGATTAAGAAGTCATAATTTGCAAAACTAAACAAATATCTAAAAAGAAAGTTACAATTTATAGTCTGCTTTAAGGAGAAATTTCTTTTTTTCGACAATCAAAACTGATAAACTAAAATTTTATTCCAAAACTTCTTTTTTTCTTCAAATTTAAGAATTGCCTTATTCTATAATTTTTTTTTATTACTTCCTATTAGAGTACTGAATAACTCCTGCCATTTTGGGGTCACATAAATACACATATTTAATGCTAAAGAGTAAACGTCTCTTCATAGCACTGTATTCTCTTTCACACTTAAAACTTTAACTAACAATAAAACTCAAACACGTTAGTAACTAAAAAGTTGCCAAAACACAAGTTTTAGCAAGATACAAGGAAAAATTGAAATGAATAGCTTTTGACTTAATTGATAATGCTGAATGCTGATTTCAATAGTGAGCAGTTAAGATTGTTAGAGAATAAGAGGTTGACTAATTGTGGTCAACAGAAAGTGCATTCTCTTGAAGGATGTAGCAGGATTTCTAAAATTGGTAAAATGATTTTTCTTTTGGACAACTTAACCAGTATTCACCAACATAAGTTTTTCTTCATAAACATCATGCTTTAAAATTGTAAAAAGAAAAAAAAATTTTCAAAATTTTTATATCATGTAATATTGCTTACTAAAACATTAGAAAAATGCATTTCCCTTAAATTTTTTAAAATTTTATTTAAGATCAGCATTTTATGACATTGATTTAGAAACTTTTTGTGAAAGCGGACTTCTTGTAACATGCATTCTTCATTGATTTTTTTAAAAATTATTGTTCCTCATTTTAAGCTATATAATTCAATAGGGATACTTTGCATTTAACTTAGTTATAAAAAGTTAGTTATTTTTAAAAATTTACTTAATGCACGTAAGCATAAAAATTTTATAGAATTCGATTATTTTTAAACTAATAAATCTTCAGAGTTGGCAAGGTTTAGGACAGAATGGATTAATCCATGGTTTAAACCATCCTGTCCAAAACCCCTTTGTCTTAAATTGTCCAAAACCCTTTTGTTCAAAGTATATCACAATTTAAAAAAAATAATGTAAAAAATAAAAGGTTAATTTTTGAGCAAGAAACAAAATGAAGACAAGTTTTTATTTTATTAAAAAAGTTAATAATTATTTTTAATATTGCATTATTTATCCTTATGTAAAAACATAACTAAACAGTATTAAAAGCATATTTATTCATATTTAAAGGATAAGGTATTCACTTTTGTTGTTCAATGAATTATGGAGCTTCAAAAGTTATAAATCTTTTTCGATTATATATTATTTTCCTGTAATAAGTTAAAGCAAATTGCATAAAAAGTATCAAATATTTATTTTTATTAATATATGAAATTATTATGCGTACAATGGTTACACATATAAAATGTTTACCTTTTGTCAATGCTCAAGGTTTTGGACACTTTAAGACAGTAAAACCCACATGTTTAGTCCAACGCTAGTAGTCCAACGCTTAGATTAAAACAAAGTTTGCATTATTTTTTTTTTAATAAAAAAAATGTGCTATTAGTAAAAACAAATAATTTTTCTTAATTAAATAAAAAGTTAAGTAATGTATTGACGCTTTTCAATAATTTAACAATAATACTTAACGCATTCCCCCCCCCATTTTTCTTAAAATTCTTTCAATACTTGTTTGCTTCATAATTTGTTAGATAGTCAGTATCATTTTTAAGCAAATAAATCTTTAGTCGATTTTATTTTCAGAAAAGAAAATAATAATAAATAAATAAAAAACTTAACATTTATTTTTACATTTATTAGGTATAGAATTTCACCATTAGTTATAATACAACTTTATTATTTTAAATAAATAAATAAAAGAAGGTCTAACGATGTTTCAAAAGCACAGTTTTTTTCAACAAATAATTATAAAAAATGTTTTACTAAAGTGAATATTACTTTGGTTTGCTTTTACTTTCACTTTTTTTCTTTTAATTTTTATTGCAGGTATGTAATATATTTTCTTACAGTTTTATTATTATTTTTAAACCAATAAATCTTAAGTCATTTTTAATTTAAAAAAAAAAATAAAGCTTGGGTTTGTTTTCACTTTAAGACATCTTTATTATTTTAATTGAAAAAATTAAGCAATGCTATTGATATTATTGAAGCATTTTTTTAGAATTAGCATTTTCTTTTGTAATAGTTATTCCTTTTATTATTTTTAATTGATTTAAAGATTTCTGATAGATAATTTTTGAACATATACTAAATCACAATACTTAATACATCGCTGTGTCTAACAGATGATGTATCACGATATAAAATTTCTGACATCACCCAGTGCTAAACTTGTTCAATAATTACATTATTTAATTAATTCCAAAAACTATAAGAACATGGATTTGGTGATGTTCTATTTTATTTTCAGCATTTTTAGATACATTATGACTAAACTTTAAATTTGATAACACCAACTTATTTCATACAGAAATTTCTGCAAGAATGCCATGGTGTGCTAAGATCACCATGCTACATGCTTTTAAATAAATATAATTAAATTTATTTAAAATATATATATATANACAGGTGGGCATTGTATATATATATATATATATATATAGATTCACATTAGCAATTGAACTCAAAATTGAAATCTTTTTTTCTTTCATTTGATTCTATTTAAATTAAAAGTATTTATAAAAATTTAAATTGTTAAAAAGGTTGTAAAAAATAAATAAAAAATAAACAATTTGGTTTAAACTAAGCCAGGGATTGCAAACTAAGAAAAAATCCTCTCTTGAAGAAATGGAACCCAAGTGGAAGAAATTGAACCTTTTTTTTAAAAATTTAAATATTAAAGAATTTTTTAAACAGCTTATAATTGCAATCTGGTTTAAGTTATTAACTTCCAAGCTATTTAATATATAAATTTTAAATAAGTGGAAACTAGAAAGAAACAGAAATAAAAATAAATGTCATGATTTTCTTTGAGATATTAAAATAAGTGTAATTTAATATTTTACTGAAATGAGTATAATAAAACCTTATTCCATAAATACATAAAGAACTTAAAATATCATTATCAAACATTTTTAATAGTATTTAATAGAGAAATTATATACTAAACATATAAATTACTACAAATCAAATATTGAAATTACAATTACAAGTATCAAACTAATTTTTATAATTAAATACTTGTAAATGTGAATGCTTAAGCAGACTTATAAATAATATGTTGATTTTAAAACTCAGTATAAGACTAAAATTAATAATATAAAAAGTTACCTTTTTAAAGAAAGTGAAAAACTCCTAACTTTCTGGCACTGTGTCAAATTTAACTTTTTTAAATTTAAGGGTAATTTTCTGCAAGTAGGCTAAAATAATGTAAATGAAAGATATTTCAGTTTTTTTTTGGATAGAAAAATGAGTAAGTTATTTGTTCAATCTATAGTTTGAAGATGTTTTTATTACATTATATCATAAGTTTGAAGTATTGTTAATTTAATAAATATTTTTCATTAATTTTTAAACCTATGAAATTTCATTCCCTCATTCGCAACTCTTAAAACCTATGAATACAAAAAACAATATTTCACACTAAAATACCAATACTTTTCTTTTAAACTTTTACATTTTAAAATTAACATTGATTTCTATGTTTTAATTAAATACTTTGTTTTTTCAATGTTTTTTATTTTCTTATTTTTAAATTTATCAAAAAGTTTATAACTAATATAGTTCATCTCATTTTCTCACTTATAGGGATTCAGAATTTGAGTATAAACAGTGCACATGTGATAAAATTGCAAAACAATTTTCAATAAATTGGCAGAAGTTTCACAGCACATTAAAAGAAACTAAATAAGCATATTGGATGATTATTAAAATGACGCTCTCATTCCTAAATTCAAATTTATGAAGCTAATTTATTTCCTAAAAATGCATTAACAAGTGCTTTAATTTCCTCTTATGGGATAGTTTAAGAATATACATTTTTATTTATGGCAGGGTTGGGTTTTTGACGTCAAAAAGTGGTTTTTGACATGACAAGGGTATAATACTGGTTTAAATCGTCAAAAACCCGTCAAAAATGTCAAAAACTGAAGTTTGCCAAGAAAATATATAAATTTCAAAACTACCAACAGTTGCCATGCATTATATTGATATTTAATTATACTATAGGTAATCAGCAGGTTTTAAAATATTTTTTAATTAAAATTAAGGTAAAATAACAGATTTAAAATCTCAGAAATTTATATTCAAATGCATGTGCAGAAAAATTTTGCACAAAAATTGTTTAAATATTTATATTTTGAAAAAAGAAATTTTTTTTTTGATACTTAAGAAAATTATAAGTTTATTACTATGCCTTTTTAACATATAAGGAACCTATAACTAATATTTATAAGGAACTTACAAGTTATGTTGTATAAATACAAATTTGATACAAGTGTATAAAAAAATTTTTTTAATGTTATACCGAATATCTTTATTATCCAGTATGTTAATTTGAATTTAAAAGTAGTTATATTTATGAATAATGATAAATATAATTCATATTGTTTATTATATTTATTTATAATTATTACACTTATCATTTTAAAACAATTTTTATCTCTTAATTTTTTTTTCTCCACTTGTATTAAGAATACAAATAATGCATATCTTGAAAGCAAGAAGTAATTATTCAACAGCTGAATATTTAGATATTCAACAAAACTATATAGTATTCAGCAAAATGAAATTCACAAGTATTTGGATAAACTAAATTTTCAGCATAGTAAATGAATAGGCTGAATATACTGTAAATCGACACTAACTACTCTGTGTATTTAACAGAAAGCACTTAAATTTGTATTGTCTTATGTTAAAAAGATTATTAAGAAGATTTAAAAGAATATTAAAAAGATTTTTCTTTAAAAGAAGATGTCTAATGTACAAAACTGCTAATGTTTATCTTTAAAAATGTCTAATTTTTAGTATAATCTATACTATACACTAAATTTGGTTATAAATAAATTTCTTAATAATATCACTGCAGATTTTCAATAACACATGAAAATGAATACATAATATTACAAAAGATGTGAGCTTTCAAAAGTACAAGATTTTGGTTACTATTCAAAATATAAGTGCTTCTTCAAAATTTTAAATTTATTTTTTCTAAAACATATTTAGAAACACTATCCTTTATAAAAAATATATAAATTTTGTGTATTAATTAAATTTCACATATGAATATAGGTTTTTGACATTTTCGACAGTGAGGTTTTTGACGTGACGGTTTAAACCATGGTTTAAACCGTCAAAAACTGTCACATGTCAAAAACCTGCCAACCCTGATTTATGGGTATACGCTTCAAAAGCAAATGTTATGACAGTTTTGTGAGGGATTGACTCTAAAATGATTTTAAAGACTAGTTAAAAAAGATATTTATGTTTCACTTTATCTTTTTAAGCAGTTAAGGACTGAGAAATAATTACATATATTCATTAAAATTATTATTTTATACACATTTATAACAAAAATTATTATTCCCACACAATGTTATCATTTTTTAACTTTCATAAAAGCTTAAAACAAATATAGTATTTTTAAAAAAATATTATTTGTAACTTTTTTTCCTAGTACCTTACCTTGTATTTTAATACAAAAATACAGAAATTTCTGACATTAATTTTTTTTCTTGTTCTCCCTACCAGAAAAAGAGTACTTGTAGAGGATGGCCCTTAAGTTATTCTATAATACTTATTGCTAAATAATTGTATATGTCATTTTTAGTTTCTTTGATTTCCTCCATTGTGCTGGAAGAAATAGGTTTCATCCTGACAAAAAGCAAACCTGAGTTCAAACTGAAATTTCATGCTCTGTTCTACACATATGTTTGGTTACTTTTTATCACTCATTTAGTTCCAATACGCTATATGCGTATATTTTAAAGTAGTTTTAAATTGATACACAACCATTTTTATTGTTATTATATATATATAGGGTTCATGATTTTTCTGATTTTTTTAAAAAAAAAAAATCAAAAAATTCAGATTTTTTAAATTTTTTATTCAAATACACTGTAAGTACAAAATTAAATTAAATTAATATTAAAATTATATTATAACAATATTTTAGAAGCTCCAACTTACTAACATAATTTTTCATTATAATACATAGCTTTGAATGCATAGCAACCATTTTGAAACAAATGCATGATTGAAATTTCAAGACTAGATGAAATAGAGAATTTAAAGAATACAACTATTAAAACAAAGTTTCAATAAAGACAGATAGTGTTTATAAATGTAGTCATTCATCAAAAAATAAATAAATATTTAATCTATATATTTTTATATTAAAATATTCATTTTTTATCCTATATCAAAACAGATAAGTTAAACTAAAAAAAAATTTAAAAAAATCTATGTACTCATCGGAATGTTTTTTTCACAAAATAAATATTAATAGAAAACCTGATCAAGATACTGTAAGATACTGTCAAACCTGTCAAAGATACTGTAAACATATTAATGAGAAAACAAAATACCAGTTTCCAGTTAATAACCCTACTGCTTCAAATAGACTTTGAAAAAGTTTGAAAGGGAAGAATGACACTATATCAGGAAAAAAATATCTGAATTCATCAGCATTTTTTTTCTATTTTTGGCATATTAGGGTAATTTCTTTTTAATATAACCTCAAGCTTTAGAAATATACATTTTCCACCAATGGAATTATAATGTAGATTTTAATTCCATGCTTTTTCAATCAAAAGGTAGAATTTCAATTAACATTATTTGCATTTAAAAAAAAAAATCATGTTTATTAATTACTTTCTACAGCTATGCAAGTCTATATTAAGACAGCATTAAATGTTTACTTAAATCTGTACTTTCAATCTTAAGAATCAAAAGATTTTTAAAAATGTAATTTCAAATGTGTTGAAATTTAACACACACCAAGAAAGAAAGTAATTTTGTTGACTAAAATTAATTAATCCAGCAATTTATTTAAAATAAATTTTAAAACTAAGAAAAGAAAAGAAAAGTATCAATAATTTAAAATACTGTTTTTTAACTTTCAAAATCAATATATATAAAAAAACAAATCAGTTGATTTAAATCAAGCTGATTAAAATCAACAAATATTGTTACATCAAAATTAAGAATTACCTATTAAATTAAAAGATCTCAGATTTTTTAAACTTATTTGCACAAATTAAGTTACCAACTGCAAATCCCTAAGGTTAATTACAGGAAACTTAATCATTTTGTTCAGTTACCAGTGCAGTCACTAGCGTTTTTTTTAAATTACAATTTAATTTTTGGTTACTATAAAAACTTGTCAAATTTTTTTTGTGCCAAAAGATTATTTAATAACAATGCAAAAGTTATTACTAATAATACAAAGTTTTACAATTTTGTAGCATATTAATAATTTTAACTTTATATGCTGACTAGAAATCTGAATATAAAAAAAAACTTGGATCTTCTTGATTTAAATTAGATTTTTATTTAATTTGATGCTTAGCAACTTTTTACTAATTATTTAACTTTAGTAACTTTTTTTAAATATTTAAATTTTTTTGAGACATAAAGCATGTAATTGAAATAGAGTAAATTTTTAAATATTACTTAAAATATTTAGAAATAATATTTTTTCCAAACATGCATATAGTAAAACAATACAAATATCACATAATAATATTAACTAACCTGGTAATACCAATTATTGTTAAATTTATGAGAATACATACACATTTAATGGTTTATTATTAATCACAATCTAAGAAATTAAAAAAGAAAAAATAATCACAAAATTAGCTACATTAAACAACTAGAAAATATATCTTGCACAAGAAAATAGAATGAAAGAAAGTTACACATGCTTTTGTAATAGTATTTATTAAAAGCAATAAAAACAAAAATTTTTATTTTTCAGAGACTACAATTCATTCCACATTATCTAAGATTAAGGCATGAACTTTATACATAAAAATAATAATTTTCTGGCTTCTTCATTTTAAAGTTAAATTAAATGTTTTTTTTTTTTTGGTGGGCTATTATTTTACATAAATGATACATAGGTTTAAGTTGCATTATACTTTACTCAAAAATGATAACTAGTAACATGTTAAGCAAATATATATATATAAATCAGTAATTTTTTAAAAAGAATCCCACCAATCCTTAAATTTACTTTTATAATAAGTTTCATATAAAACTTATTTACTGTTTAAATATCATGAAATGCTGTGCATGGTTAAGTGAAGCAAAATCTTATACAAAAGTCTAATTAGACTATTTTTTTTTACATAAATTCTTTTATCGTCTTATAGAGAAAGTTTTATAAATGGAAAAATGGATATTACTTGGGCCTAACTGAATATTTAGTGACATAGGCAGGGTTCATACAGAGATCAGAAGAAGAAATCTAAGGAGTATCCAAGGAGTCCAAAATTTTAAGGACTTATCAAAAATTTTAAAACTTTGTGTAAAAGATAACTAGACAGTTTTTTTTTATAGTTAAAAAGCAGTTATTATAAGAAACTCACAAAAATGTATATTTTGCATATTTTTTTCTAGCCCTTTTGAAATAAATTTTGACTGGGCCCACTGGGTAAACCCTGATGCAAAGTAGCTTAATAACAAACAGAAAAAATTTTATTGAGATTAAATTTAGTTTCAAATTTATACAATAATCCTTAAAAAAAATATTAAATGAATCTATCAATTAAGTAGCTAAATTAAATAAATTTATTATAATGGTCAATAAAAGTGAAATCTTGAAAAACAATACTTTAAAAGGTGACTACCTTGAAAATACGAATTTCGATGAAATTTTTAAAAATACGACTTTTTGCTAATTTGAAATCTTATTTTTTGATTGGTTGTAAAATTTTGTAGCTACAATACTTGCATCCGGATTAAAATGAGACTAAATGTAAGATGAACTGCTAACACATGAGTGAATCGCATTTTCTCATACTTAATTTTTATTTACATAATATTCTATTAATTAATTTTATGCATAAATATAAATTGATCAATTATTTATTTACAAAAAAAATATGATTTAATATTAATAAGATTGTAAAAGTAGAAATATTTTCTTAGAATACTACATTTGGAATTTAAACTTAGGGAAACTTAGTTTGTCTCGAACTGCCTTTCTTCTCCCCCCCCCCCNCCCCCCCCCCCCCCCGGGGAAGGGTTTATTCAATTAACAAAACAGTAATGAAGACAAACAAATTTGTGAAGGGTCCGTTTTTATGAAAAGATATTTTGTGAAGGGTCCGTTAACTGACCCAAATTTCTTCTAAACAGACCCTTGATAACTAAAAATATTTTTATCATTGGCTCTTGAAACTTAACATTTTTTTTATGACAACCTTGAACCCTTTGACGAAAAAAATTTTATTGAACAAATTTTTCATACTTTATTCATTATTTTGTATTAATTTAGCTCAAAATAAGAGAAAAATAATACATTTAGTATTTTAATAACTCACGGTCATGAAATACAACATGAAACACTGGAGTCTTTTTCAGTGATAAAGGTAAAATCTTCCAAACAGTCATTTGCAGTTATTTAGATCTAAGCAAAAAGTTATTCATCATTGAAATTATTTTAATTTGCAAAATCAATTATTTTGAATATGAATGAATATTTTTGAAATTTTTTTCAAACTACTTCGTTTGGAATATATTTTTTAGTATTAATATAATTCTGATAACCTAACAGTTTTTAGAAAATATTACTGTTTTTTTTTATAATTAAAAACTACTTCTAAAGGTCTGGTTTCTTAGGACAAGCGCCTTATCTGGGCGTCAGCGGGACGTCAACGTCACGCTGACGCCAACAAAATACTGGTTTGTTAGCTCAAGGCCTGGTTTCTTAGAACTAGCGCCTTATCTGGGCGTCAGCGGAAAGTTGACGTAGAGCTGACGCCAAAAAAATACTTTTTTGTTAGCTCAGCGTGAGCAGTCGGTCCAACGCAGACATTATCTCTCATTGCGCATGCGTTAATAACGTAAACAAATATTTATTTTGAATTTGTATTGATTTTGTTATTGTCGACCAGTGTTTTAGAGAACAAATAATGACTTTGTCCAAGAAAAAACACATTATAGCTGAGCTAAATGAAGAGTGCTATGTTTAATGAAGAAGCTATGTTTAATGTCAAAATCAAAATCTTGGCTGATTTCAATGTGCTGTTGGATGTTGTCCGCCATTGCTTCTGTGGTTAACGTCACGTTGTAATCCAACTGCAGTTGAGTTGGACGGCAATTGTAGTTCAAGATGAGCGTTCGATGACGTATACTATCAAACTCACAAATGGACCAATCAGAGGTTAGCGCTGATTTCCAGCTGACGGCGTCCTGTCTTAAGAAACCAGGCCTTAAGTAGAGCACAAGAAAAAAAATATAAAAAGGGACACCAATGTCCCATATGCATCCAAGGGTTAAAGATAGACTAAAATCTTTTTCATATATAATTTTTTTTTCTTCAAAATGTTGATACAAGGCTAAATATAACTGTCACAACTTCTTGTTACTTAAATTTAAAGCTCAGCTGTCAGTCTATTTTTAAAACACACCAATTAAAGCATAGCATTGAGAAAAAAAATATCAATAGCCTCATAATTTGAAAGAAAAAATATTTAATGAAAATGATTACAGAAATAATTTTTTTATGCCGCAACACTTAAAAATCTACCTAAAGGAATTTAAAAAAAAAAGAAAAAGATATTACTCTTGAAGATTTTTCTTCTCTTAAGTTCTCTATTATCAAACAAAAGGGTAGGTAGGTACTTTATTTACGTCACACTAGAACTGCACAATGGGATATTGGCAGCTGTCTGGGAAACATCCTTGAGGGTGACCCGAAGACAAGCCATCACAATTTTGATCCTCTGCAGAGGTGATGGCTCCCCTGCTTTGTTAGCCCGATGACCTGCACACGAAGGTGAGCACTTTAAGGCAGAACAGTTTAACTAGGACCGATACTGTGCACCTTTGGTCCATATGCAGGCTAATCATAGTGGTCACCCACCTACTTACTGACCGCAGCCAGTGATACTCGACTTCGGTGTTCTCCAGTGAACAGTGTCTTTACGATCAGTCCACTGCGGGACTCAAACAAATGGGAAATGATTCCTTACTATTCATTAACAAGGTAGAAAAAACCTTCACTTTCATAATTTATTAAAAAAAAATTTTTTTTCAAAATTTTTTTTAATGTATATTTTTTTCTTTTCTATTGTAGTCTATACCTTCCAGTAGATCCTCTAATATGAATAATATTTTTTAACTAACTTTTAACAAACTTATCAATTAAAGCTTTAGTTCACGATGTAGAATTGTATAAAAATGTTTAGAATGAGTAAAATTTTGAAGAAATATGGGCAAAAATGTTAAGTAAAGAGTACCTACATAAATAAAAAAGCTAAGTAAAAATTTTGCACATTTTTAAGTTTGCAAACTCTTTTTGATAGCTTAATGCAGTATTAATATATGAATGAATATTTGTTTCTTTTTTAAATATATATGCTTCTTTATTTCCTTTTTATATTATGACTGTCATATCACTTTTTTATTGAAGAATTGTTTGCTATGAATTTTTTTATTTAATAAAAAAAAAACTTATCGATAACCTAATTTAAAAAGGTAATTTTTGCACTTAGCTCAAGATACAGAGTAGATTTGATATGTAATACTTAATGTAAATAAAAACTAACATTTAAAAACAAAATATAATTTTTAATTTATTGAATTTCCATGGGAATACAACTGCCTCCTCTATTCCCATTGTGGGCACTCAGAGACTAGTATTTAATATTCTATTTTTAGGCATACTTAATCGAACTAAAGACTTTTTCTAAGTCATAACAAAATTATCTAGGTTATATTTAAAAGAGGTATTATTTAAAGAGTAGGAAATTGAGTCATAGACCAGGGAAAAAAATTCCTTCTTAATTCAGACTTAGGTCAGGGAAAAAAATTCCTGTTACTTGTAGGTACTAGAAAAAAATTGTGACAGTGTATAGCGTTCCTGTGCCACAGGTGCAGGGTTCTATTCTACCTTCTGATAAAGAAAGACTGAATCCACCTTTCATAGTAGGTTGATAAAAAGAGTACCCCGCAAACTTGGGGTTTAAACAATAGGGGTTTCATGTTCAGCTGATTTCCTACACTGAACATCTGCTCCTGCAACCCCCCTTCCCCAAGATCAAGAAAGCTGGGATAGACACAGTAGACCTTGTTCCTCTATGGGCTGTCACACTGTTGTTCAGACAAATTGTATGTTTTTCTTAAAAAATTCCACAATATCAGGCACAAGTTTTTAAATTTATTCATTATGCATAAAAATTGATTAGTTTTATTTTAAAATGTGGATAATTTGAAATTTTATTCTTAGTTTTTTTTTTTTAAATGTATCTTAAATATAGCTGTATATAGTGCATGAAGATAATTACAGATGTGTGTAGTGCATGAAGATAATTACAGATGTATGTAATGCATGAAGATAAATACAGATTTATGTAGTGCTTGCAGATACATACAGATGTATGTAGTGCATGCAGATAAATACAAATGTATGCAATGTATGAAGATTTTATGAAATACTAAGAATAAATTTGAAGATTTTTGGTATTTGCATCAAGAAAGTCGCCGAATGTTGGCGACAACTGGGAAGAAACTAGAAAGAAAAAATCACAAAAGGGGACAAATTTGAAAGATATATATATAACCCGTAGCCACTGCCATACCATAGATTTCTTTCTCTCTCTTTTTAAAATTTTTTGCAAGTGCAAAAAAGTGCTTTGGTGATAGTAATCATTACTAAAAGGTGCGGACATGGAAGTATCTCTGAATAAGCAAGTAAATTAAGGAACTGGAAGAAGGAACAATAGCGGTGGGTATTAAGAATGGAATATAACAAAAGTGTGTTAGAAATTAACAAGCGCTCACTGAAAAAACTTTTAAAGCAATATTTTAAATAGTTTTTGAAAATTATTTTTAAAATTACAGAAAAATCAAAAAATAATCTACAATTGATTTTTCTAAAAAAAAAAAAAAAACATTATATAAAATATCGACAGAATAAAACAAAGTTCCATTATTTTTGATGAACTAAACGATGCATTATGCTAAACCATATATTCTGGTGTGGTGTGGGACAAAGTAGGCAATGGCCCAAGACATCTAATCAATGACTAAACACACTCAAACTTTTCGTTCGTAACAAGTATATTATTATTTTTATTAGGAAATTAAATTTTTTATTAGGTAAATATTTGGCTTAAGCAAATATTTTTAACTATAAAATATGATTTCCAATCAAATTTAATAATAGGAGTTTAGGACATGACAATCTAAATAATTTTAAAACTTCTTTATGTTTAATTGGAAACAATGAATTTTTACAAAAGAATAATTTCTTCATACATTTAATAAAAATAAATTTGAAATATAGATTTCAATAAATATTAATATGGAACATGTTAACTTTTTTCCACCTCTTATTAAAAGGATGCTATACTGTGGGAGAAGCTCTTCAGGGCGAATTCTCTTCCAACTACATACGCAATTTAAATTATAGAAAAAATGAATTCAAATAAACCTGTGAGTAAACAATGAAGTGTCGAGAGCGAAAATTTTTTTAAAAAACATCAGAATGTAAACAAATTACAAGAAGATTCTTCAGGATTAAACAGTGGGAATATAATTCTGTAATAATTTGGTTTCACTTCCATGCTTTGAAAACATTTTTTCAACATCTGAAACTACACAAGGTTTACCTGAACTTACTATTTTCCAAAACTTTAAATCACTAAAGAAAGTGAAACAGAATTTGCTATGAAAAGTTTCTCCAGCATTATAGAACAATGAAGCATGAAGTAAACAATAAAGTTTCAAGTGCTGAAATTTTTTCTTAAAAACATCAAAACGTAAACATATTACAAGAAGATTCTTCAGGATTAAGCAGTGGGAATATAATTCTGTAATAATTTATTTTCACTTCCATGCTTTGAAAAAATCTTTTCAACATTTGAAACTGCACAAGGTTTACCTGAACTCACTTTTAAATTACTAAAGAAAGTGAAAACAGAATTTGCTATGAAAAGTTTCTCCAGCATTATAGAACAATGAAGTATGAAGTAAACAATAAAGTTTCAAGTGCTGAAATTTTTTCTTAAAAATATTAAAACGTAAACATATTACAGGAAGATTCTTCAGGATTAAACAGTGGGAATATAATTCTGTAAAATTTTTTTTTCGCTTCCATGCTTTGAAAACATTTTTTCAACATTTGAAACTATACAAGGTTTACTGAACTCACTTTTCTCCAAACTTTAAATCACTAGAGAAAGTGAAACAGAATTTGCTATGAAAAGTTTCTCTTGCATAATAGCATCCTTTTAAAGATTTTTTGCTCTTTTCAAGGATTGCATAGGCGCACTTTACTTTTCAGTGGCCTCTACCCGAGGAATTTGCCAAAAGCACCCAGCCATCTCTACACACCAGTGTTTTAATCATCAAAATGTCACTTCCTGTCAATAAGGTTTTAGTCTTTAATTATAGGAGAAGATTAGTTGTATTATGTTATGCAAGACTCTTTCAGACGTGCCAACCTAGCAAAATTAACATTCAGGAGTTTCCTTAACAAGAATTCAGGAGATTTCAGGAGGGATAAAAAAAGGCGCACGGTATGCAATATTTGACACTTCTAAGGAATTTTAAGTAAAAAATTTATTAAATATAAGAATGCAAGAAATTTTACACACTAATAGAGCAATAATTGTTTAAAAATATTAAATGGAAATAAAATAATTAAACACAGATTTAGCAACACAAAACTATATTAGGTAGATACTCTTTAAATAAATACCATTTCCTTAATAAAACATTATTCAAAAACCCGACACTGTAATAAAAATACACAAAAACTTTTAAAAAATAAACAAATTGAATAAGTATTTTATNAGCGATACTGAGGCTGTATGTACTAAATTTCTCAGAAACTAACTACTTTGTCCATTTGAACACAAAACCCATTATGTGATATAAATGACTGCATTCCCAGTGAAAAAATGCTTAACAGCTACAATAATGTAAATAAAAGATAATATTGCTAGTTTAAATAAATCTAGAGAGCTCAATAAAAAAGAAAATTCGGTTAATAAATCTGTTTTAAATATTCTACAGATTGTACTTTTGAAAAATTATGCAACGTTAAGAAATCTTTGGCTGCAAATTTAATTAATCATTAAAGAATAAGTAACAATAATCAATAATTTCTCAGAAAAATAGTAATCTATAGTAGTAATAATCAAATATAATAATAAACAAATACATTAATAATCAAACGTAGAATCTTCAATTCAAAATAGAAGATAATTTTATCAATGTATCTTAAAACAGAAGCTATTTTTACAGAATAAAAATTTTTTTTTGCGAAGATAATTTTAGAAATTCATTAGATAATTTATAAATTAACTTCAAATGAAGATTAATTTAAGAAATGCAAGAACACAAATGCATATTTACATACTTCTAACAGGAGGTGGCTCATCAATTTCATCGTCTTCGCTTAGAGCATCTTCATCTTCGCATGTTACAGCTGGAACAGATTCTTCACGATTATTACTTCGACCTTCATCTCTAAGCTTTGTAAAATAACTAACGGCATAGTCCACTAAATCCGCCGGTTTCTCCAATAAAACATTTACGGTAAAATCTAACAGCAAACTAGTCAGTTCTCTGGGTACTTCGAGACGAGGACGATTCATAATTACAAACAAAAATTACAGATCACAATAACGATGTAAATGAAGCACACAATCACCAAAATTATATTTAATCAAAGGTAACTAATTTCACTAAAGATTAACATGCCGGATTAATACTTTTCGACAGATCACTTAGGTACAGATGACATCAAACGAAAGAGAAACTTTCCGGTCTGCACACAGGAATCGGTTAGTCAAGAATTCCACAGTAGGTTAGGGCCGCCACCTGTGAGTTCGATTTTAAACTACTTTTCATGGCGTGTCATATAGCACAGAAAATTCAAAATTTCTCCAACCAGTTTTAGAAAACACATGTGAGGAGAGAGATATTAGAGTTTTTTTAGAAGTTTCACTACAGGAATTAATGATGATCTAGGGGTATAAATTTGGAGAACCAGAAAGCTGAAACAGTAGTCGTACTATATATTTATATACATATATATCTCTTTGTGCTCGTTAAATCTGTCGGTATTACTAAGTCCTCCAAGTTCCCATAACAAATCAATAGTTCTAGGGGTGCTGGACCGGAGATTGATCGTGCTCTGCTTCAGATCAAAATTACGATCTTTGGATGGATGGTGAGCGTATGTGTTCTCCCTGTAAAACGAGATGTGATGCATGGATGTTGTCTCCGGATCATCCTCACGGATGTTTCCCAGACCGTCACCAATAGCCCATTCTGCAGCTATAGTTCGACGTAAATAAAAGTACAGTACCGTACTGTATATAACTCTCCATATAGTATTCTATATAATTCTCTTTATAGGACCCTAATTTCGTGGTTGAGAATGGTAACCAGTTGTTCACATTATTCCCATTGAACGATTCTTATTCCAATAGAAACGTATACTTATTGGTTGGTACTACAAACGGATAGGTCTTTCAAGAATTTTAAATAGGCAGGTACGTGAAGTGACGTTAAACAGGGTCGGATTGGCCATAGACTCGGAATTGTGATCCCTCCCTGGGATTCAGCTACTATGGAGGACCCTCCATGAAGGTGAGGCCCTGGTACAAGGGTGTTTGTATTTTCAAGGGGCTTGCTCATAGATTTGAGTGACTCATTCCGCGCATCCTTTATTGCCACAGTATCGCAGTGGACGAATTCAAACAATCATCCATGCATACGTATATATTTGGTTGGAAACGATGAAAAAATTTCTGTTTTCTTTAAATAGAAAGAAAAATTGAATATTTTTATTACAGCTAGTAATTGGCTTCTTCACAAAACTAATACGAACTTCTAGATCAAAAGATATGTGTATCGCCTGCTATGAAAATTTAAAACCTTTTAGAATTCATTGAAAGATAATAATTTATCTGAAGATTAATAATTAATAAAATTGAGGTAACAAGTTAAGATACAAATTGTATTTAAATCATTTATCCCGTTTTGGTTGATTAGCCTAAAACTTAATATAAAAAGTCTTTCATATTTAATTAAAAGATTATTCGAAAAAAAATGGAAGACAATTTAGAGAAATTTGTTATTTTTTTAAACGAAAATTGCAGTACCCGATATAAGTTATTTCTCCTTTATCGTTTACATCTCAAAGAACTTGAGCATTAAATAAAGATTATATACAATATTTAAGTTATAATTAAGTTTATAGCATGCTTATCTGACATAAAACTGTTTTAAAAATTGGGGAAAAAAATTAATTTATAAAAGGCACAAATCATATATTTAATCCATCACTCATATTCTTCTCAAATTGTTTAGAATTTCTTATAAGTTTCTTATAAGAAGAATATAGATATTTTTTTCTATTTTGCTCTGCTAGCTTTTAAGAGATGGTATATTAGGGTAAAAAAAAGTTGCAATCGATATATACTTGTCAGATGCGTATTATCAGAAAAAAGAAGTTAAGAGACAAATTTTTTCTAAGTTACTTATGGAAGTTCTGTTTACGAAGGACAAAATTAATGTGCTTGTTATATTGAGAATATTAAAATATTTTAAATACAGTGATTAGGTTATGTATTATCTAATGCTATAAAATATCAGGAAATTGTCTATTTTGAAATTTTTACGGAGAATAATTCTATTTTTGAGAAATATATTTCAAATAATTGACCGAAAATTTTTTTGAATTTAGCTAGGGATTCAGTTAAGAACTTTTTGATTTTTTTTAAAAACTTTTCAGCTATTCCTTAACTTAGTTTTAAAGAAATCAAGACACCTAAATGAGTTTATTAATAATATATCATATTAATTTACAAATGAAAATGCACTCAGGTTTTAACAACTAGAACATAAGTAATTTAACTCTTACTTTAAAAGGAATACTATTTTTCGATTTAGATGAACAAATTTAAAGCATGCATACAATAAATGAAACATTTTATTTTTTTCTTGTTGTAAGGAGATAAAAATTTCAGGATGATTTTGAAGTTGTAAGTTTCGCTATAATTGATAATTTTATCATCACATTTAATTAAATCATATTAAAGTTATTTTCGCGGTGTTTTCCTTTACTTTGAAGATCTAAGGTGATAATTACATTGCTTTTATCGATGTCAATAGATATAAATGGAATAAATCTCAATGAATAAAAGAGTTAAATAAGTGTTTCCATTTTATATGGTTTAGAAAATTATGCACTAAGACTTGAAAACTGACATGAAATTAGGAATTTATAAAATTATGAAAATTAACAGTTTGCAAAAATTTAATTACTGTTCTTAGTAAATATACTCTAAAGTGATAATTTCCTGGGGATAAAATACCAGGAAAAAAAAACAGAACAAATTACATTTTTAATGCTATTTTAAACCATACAGCTCAATAAATATTTCTATGTTATATGTTTTGAAAATTGTATATAAGTACACTGAAATACGATACATAATAACTATTGTCTCGTACGATTATGATATTTTGCTATAATTGATTCAGTATTCCATAGAGTATTGTATTTAGGCAAAACTTAATCCAACAATCAGGAATATCTGTTACAAACTTCTAACAGATTAAAAAAAAAAGAAAAAAGAAACATATTTTTTCATATGAGTACCGAGTTTTCGAAAAACAGTTTTAAATATATTTGAAATATTTTATGAAATACATCAGTAATAATCATTTCGAAAAAAATTCAATTATATCGTATTAAATAGAAAACTGGAACAATAATTTTAATTAACGCGTTTTAATATTTTGTATGAATTATTTAAACAATGGAGCACAAAATATGAATATCTTCAGAATGCTTCGTCGATTTTTCGCTAAGGATTATTATGGATGGTTATTTTGTCAAAGGATTATTATTTTCAAGCAAACTACTTGGTATTAAAAATTTATAACCAAATTACTCAAAATTTTGATTTATATCCATTGAAATAAAAGCTGTGAAGTTTAAATTTTTTTTTTTTTTTTTTTTGGTATGTAAAATTTTTTCCCTTTCTTATGTTAAGAAAGATAATGAGGATATTTACATAAAAATTAAGCATAATATACAAAATAATTATATATTTAGTTAGATTTTCTAAAACTTCTGAAAATATTTTTTGAAAAATATACCCTTCTCTAAAATAAGTAGTTATTTTTCGTGCTTCTTTTCCATTCCTTATATTTTATATTTAATCAAAAAGAAATCTATTGTACTACTATTAAAATTACTTGTTTTTATTAATTGTTTTTAATGAAATAAATTTTAATTTTCGTGAAGAAACTGATACGTTTCCTGAAAATATTTTTTTATGCAAATAGCTAATAAATTAACAAAAACAAAATTTTACCTTTTGTTTTTGGGAATTATGTATTATTTAGGATGCTCTACTTTTTTAATTATATTTTTTTTGTTAATTGTCGGATAATTGCAGTGGTTTTAATGATTAGATGCAAATTTTTATTCGTAAAAAATATGGTTGAAGGTGTAGTTTCTCGATTTCTGCTATTTGTCTCTTCCAAAATCTAAAGTAACAAAAAAAAAAAAGACTATATTTTTAAGAAATTTTTTAACGTATCATACGAAGTTATGGAAGTCTCGTTAAATTTGTATGAATTTCCTTGTTATTACACGAGTTGCGAGTAAGAATATTAAAACATATATACTTTAATTCATTGCAGAAATTAATGGTTTGGAATACATAGTCTTTGAATATTCATTGGAAAATTTTGTTGTTCAGTATAGTGAAAGGCCCTTTTAATTAAAGAAACTTTTGCTTAATACATTCTCCCTTGTTGTCACGGCCTTTAACCCTTTCGAAGGCCGCGGGAAGTATACTTACCACCACTTTTTACCACTTTTAATTTAGGTTTCCATTTGTTAATAACTTTACCTTTCTTGAAGTGTGTTTGAATAAAATAATAATCATTTGTTAGTTTAAAAAAACGTTTAAAAGTTATAAAATACATAATTCATTTTGAAGTTAGTTGCATTTATAAAATTTATTTTAGAAATAAGGAAAATAAAAGTCATTAGGTCATGTTAAATATATTTATCACCAAAAAAATGGCATTTTTATAAACTAAATGAGTTTTTTTTCTTATATCAATTACTACTCTTAAAAGAATTTCAATTCCAAAAATACTTTAATTTACCTATACTAAAAATAAATGGCCCATTAAAGGGCAAAAATGCATTTATTTTGAAAAATAAACACACATATAAATATATTTAAAAATACATAAATATTGGAAAATATACACGCATATATATATATATTAATAAATACACACATATAATGAAAAATTATACTCATCGTTGATCGCAAACTAATATTTAAGTGGGATAAAACCCTATCGAAATCTGACGAAACATTATTGAGAAAAACGAGATTAGAAACATCAAAACTTGCTTGTGTTGCCACTCATAACAGGGCTCGCAGGAGCAATTTTTCAGCAGGGCAATGCTCCGCCACACACAGCAACGGTGTCACAGGACAGCCTCAGCCACATCATCACCTTTCCCTAGCCTACCCGATTGCCAGATATGACACAAAACGAGCATATCTGCGATTAGTTGAGGCACCAAGTTGGACATCCTCTAATTTAGTCAAATTAGAGGCTTGTTTATGGCAACTGTGGACTGAGATGCCGAAGAGCATCACAAGGGAGTTGCTTGCCTCAATGCCTGGCCATATCGCATTGTGCATTCGCGTAAGAGGTAGCACAAAAGGGTGCTAAAACTTCCATTCATTTGTATTTTTGTGTGCAATAAATGATCATTTAACTTTGATATCTCAATCACTTACTTATATGAGCGTTGTACTTACGATTGTAAAATTTCGCTTCATTTTGACAATTCCTTCCAGAGTCGTAGATATTTGTGGAAATGTGTGTATATTAAGGGCGTTGGTTAAAGAACACCCTTGTATATAGTTCTTTTCTCTTCTTTTTTTATCATCGTCACTGAACAGCCGACCCAATTTTCGGGTTTACGACTACTAATGTTCAACTCCGTAGCCTTGTAATTTTGAACCAATCCAGAAGAACTTCTAGATCAAGTATTGGGAGAAATTTACCTTCATGGAGGACTTTTTGATTGAACTAACCCACATTTGCGTTACATGGAGAGGAAGACCACGAGAACCTCCCACAGTTAGCCTGACGGCAAAGGGACTCTAACCCATGCTACCACTGAGGATATTTCAAGTCAGCACTGTGGTCGGTGCAAGCCGGATGCGGATTCGTATCGACCAGCCATCGATGGATTCGAACCCGGTTTACCTCATTGGAAGGCGAACGCTATATTCCCTGAGCCATCGCGGCTTCCTTGTATATAGTTCTACAACAGTTAGAAAGTTGTGCGAGATTTGAAAGCCAACTTTATATATATATATAAAGTGGGATAAAACCCTATCGA
>NC_092215.1:29320561-29325931 GCF_043381705.1 Parasteatoda tepidariorum | reverse complement strand
AAAAAGAGAGGATATATATATATATATATATATATAAATAAATGGCCGAATTTTCCCCTACAATTATTATTTAACAATCTCTACAATATTACTAAGAATCTTCTATCATTATAATAGGGAACCAATTGTTGCTTTCTATATTGAAATCTCAAGTAATCCTTTTCTAAATTCGCAATGAATAATGATTAAAATCCAGTTCAGAAAAATATAAATATCTTATAGCGCTTTTATTTTTTATTGAGTTACTGTACATTTATTTCAACGGAGGAAAAAAAAATAATTTTAAATCGACTGCAGATCAATAGATAGTGAATAGTTCAAAGTTAACTTACTTACATTTGACTCGAGACTGTTTTTTCGAACATTTCTTTTGAAAAGAAAAGTATTTCTGGCAAAGCTTTTCGAGATTATTGTCACTTAAATTTACATTTGGATTGATGCCTTGAATAAAACCATTTCTCACGCAAATTTTTCTCTTCCTAAGTGAAAGTGCTTTTTATTTTTTGAGTCAAACCATTATATTGTATCCTTTTCTGAAAAATATATTTTTTTTGCAAAGTTAAACCTACTGTATCTACCTATCGAAAACACTGATATTATTATAAAAGACAACTTTTCATAAGAGTACTACATACGTACTGATGCATTCAATGTGCATACAAAAGTGATTTCATTAATTTTCTTTTGTCTGTTGAAAAATAATAACTCTGCATTTTAGAGTTTTTTTTCCTTTCGTTCTTTTGTTTCTGGCACAGAAATTTTGTGGGAATTTCATAAATTTTCAGAAAAGATTACTTTTGTTGGGCTGAAACATTAAACTATTATTTTATTAACATTTCAATACACTGTTAAAATTTTCATTCTGAAATTATGGTAAAATAACTGGCAGCTGTCTGTCCACCCGAATTTTACGGTAAAGAAAATTTTTTTCCTTTATGGTTTTTTAACCATTTACAACTAGCATTTTTCAAAAATGTAAAACAAAAAAATTGAATTATTTAACTAGACATAGGAGCTCAGCTTTTCGTAAGGCAGTGTTTCCCAAAGTGTGGTACGCGTACCCCCAGGGGTACGGGAACAGTTTAGCGGAGGTACGCGTTCGCATGCGAAATATCTTACAACAAACGAAACTTTAAAAAAAAATGTATTTAAAAACAAAGCTAGCCATGACATTTTACGATTATGTATTTTTCTAGTGGCTATTTTTTGCAGAGTTAACAGTTAATAATTAGTGGTGTCAACAGCCCGTTGTGATTTTTAAACTTTCGTGTAGTCCTTTTATAGTAAAAAGTACATTCATTTTTTAATTAGTGGTATACAGAGTTACGAAAAATTTAGAAAGGGTACACAAAGGTCATAAGTTTGGGAAACACTGTTGTAAGGTAATGGGTATTGGAGAGTGCCGGACACTGGAAATTCTTCTTGTGTGGATGGGAATGGAGGAAATATTTGTGGTGTCAACACTAGGACTCGATCTCCAGTTCTGTCGGTCATAAGATTGACAGGTAATCCCGCTCGGTTACGATATGTACACAGTTGCAAAAAACAAAGTAGCTTCATTAGGTGGTTCTAGTTGGTACGATAAAATTCTGGTTGTTTAACTGTATAGGGTGAAAGCAGTTAATAAACAGTTTTTCTCAAACTTAACAATTGGTTACCATTTTATTTATGGTTATTTGACTGTTTTGATTAAATATGGTAGAATAACCATTCAATAAATTGTTATTTAACCATTTTTTCTGCGGGAAGTTTCTAACAGTGTAGGTATAGCATTTTATTCATTTTAATAGCACTTTATTTGATTTTGTTACAGCTAAAACTCGAAGTGCATTGATCTGCTCATCACCACAATAATCTGCAGCTTAACTAGGATGATCCGTTAAAGTGAATTAAGTATTTCCGCAATTTATCTAGGCAATGTGCCCCTTAACAGTATCAGTATCGTTAAAGTTCAAAAGCTTATAACTCAAATTCTATCATCTAATTTGTTGATTGTTTGATTGAATTGATTTGATTCTTTTAGATGTCGAAGAATAAATAAATGATACTATGTTTATTTCCTTAATTGTAGTAAAATTTTAAACTGTTTGATTCTTTGTTTTATATTTTTTAAAGTGATTGATGATTGTTTCTGTTAATTAATGTGTTGTTTGTTTGCTTTTATTAACTTGATTTTTTAGATAGAGAAAAATAAATAAATAAGTAACATTATGTTAATTTAAGCATACAGACACAGTTCAGTTGTTCCAGCAAAGATTTTATTTTCACTTTAACAATATAGTAGGTAATGAGCAGATTATCTAGGTAGCGTACTGATTACCTAGGTAATTTAGGAAATGAAATAATTTTCGGCACTTCAACGGATCACACTAGTTAATCTACGCATTAGCTAGATAAAGTGTAGAATAACTTATTATTCGGTAACTTAGAGACTACTTCTGTTAGCCGGGCAATAATAGATTAAAAAGTTTTTGAAAATAATAGTTCAATGATTAAACAAAAAAGAAAAAAAAGAAGGAAATTATGTTAGTTATATCTTATTTCTGTACTTCAGAGGTAACTTATATACTGCCTTTGCTAGCCAGTCATTAGCAGGTTAACTTTTAGAAATAATCGTTTAATGATTAAAATTAAGAAGAAAAAAGAATGACATTATGTTACGTATAACTTATTTCTTCACTTAGCGGTAACTTATTGACTACTTAAATAACTACTTATAATAATTTAATGATTAAAAGAAAAGAAGAAAAAAGAATGGCATTATGTTACTTATAACTTATATCTATACTCCAACGGCAACTTATATACTACCTTTGGTAGCCGGGCACTAATAGTTTAACAATTTTTTGAAATAATAGCTTAATGAATAAAATAAAGAAATACAAGAATGACACTATGCTACTTCTAACTTATTTCTATACTTCAGTGGTAACTTATAGACTATTTTTGGTAGCCGGGCATTAATGGGTTAACAATTTTCTGAAATAATAGTTTAATGATTAAAATTAAGAAGAAAAAGGAATGGCATTGTGTTACGTATCACACATTTCTATACTTAGCGGTAACTTAGAGACTACTTTTGATAGCCGGACACTAATAGATCAACAATTTTTTTGAAATAATAATTTAATGATTAAAAGAAAAGAAGAAAAAAGAATGACATTATGTTACTTATAACTTATATCTATACTTCAGCGGCAACTTATATACTACCTTTGGTAGCCGGGCATTAATAGTTTAATAATTTTTTGAAATAATAGCTTAATGAATAAAATAGAGACATTCAAGAATGGCATTATGCTACTTTCAACTTATTTCTGTACTTCAGCGGTAACTTATAGACTATTTTTGGTAGCCGGGCATTTATATGTTAACAATTCTTTGAAATAATAGTTTAATGATTAAAATTAAGAAGAAAAAAGAATGACATTATGTTACGTATAACTTATTTCTTTACTTTGCGATAACTTATAGATTACTTTTGATAGCTGGGCATTAAATTTTGAAATAATAGTTTAATGATTAAAAAAAAAGAAAAAAGAATGACATTATGTTACTCATAACTTATATCTATACTCCAGCGGCAACTTATATTCTACCTTTGGAAGCTGGACATTAATAGTTTAATAATTTTTTGAAATAATAGTTTAATGAATAAAATAAAGATATACAAGAAAGACATTATGTTACTTATAACTTATATCTATACTTCAGCTGAAGCTTATATACTACTCTTGGTAGCCGGGCATTAATAGGTTAACAATTTTTGAAATATTAGTTTGATTAAAATAAAGAAATACAAGAATTGGATTATATTATTTATAACTTATTTCTATACTTTAGCGGTAATTTATAGGCTACTTTTGGTAGTCGGGCATTAATAAGTTAACAATTTTCTGAAATAATATTTTAATGATTAAAATAAAGAAATATAAGAAATTCGCTTAGTTGTTTCATTTTTATCCCATTGGTATTTTTTCAGAAATTTTATTGTTCAAAAGAATTAAATTCTGTTAACTTGTTTCATCCGCATTAAAGTCTCCAATGTCTATGTAAACATAAACTTCAAAAATCCACGAAAAAGTGTCATCCTAACTTCGTGGAAGAACGGGCTTATATAATCTCTAGACTGACTCATAAAACGTATTGCTAAAGCTTATTTCAACTGTCTGAATCGCTTCCAATTACTGATTTCAGTGGGGGTTCGTAATCTGCTTTACGTCGTTAAAAGAAAGTGTCTGTTTTTGACATTTCAAAAACGTTTTATGTTGTGGCTGGTATTATGTAGTTACATTGTAATAAATATTTTTAGAAGAAAGGAAGTTAAGGATCTATTTTTGAATTGAGTTGAAGAAGAAGAATAAATTCCCATTTTTCCCAAACTATTTCTCTTATCTTAATAGCTTTGAAGGTTTGAAAATATTAGAATTTTTTTTTTAAAATGTGAAAGGATTTATTTAACACAACCATAAGTGTTAAGTTAGTAAGTATCGTGTTCAATTGAAAGATTTTAATATGAAATTTTAATAAATATGCCAGAATCAAAGGATTTATCTTACTAAGCTTTGTTTTTTCTGTTTAGCAATATTAGAAACACTGAGATACTAATCATTCACCTTGCAACTTGCGTGTTTTACTGAACACGATCAAAATATGCTATAAAATTATCATTTTTGGACAATTTGTTGAAAACATACAGGGTTTTCCGTAAGGACCACCCTTATCATGTATTTTTAAAATCCTTATAGAAAATAATAAAAAAAATGCACACTTTAGGGGACGCAAATTAATATTGAACCGAAAAAAAAATGCTATTGAAATTAGACGATTTACAGAACAGGTAGGCAGATAAAATCAAACAAGTCAAGTTAAATTGCGGGAGTAAATAGAGGAGAGTTAAAAGATGATTATTAGAGAAACAAGTTATTATTAGAAAACAAACTAAACCTCCAATTAAACCTGTTTGGACCTTCATTGTATTAGCTTTCCTTTACAATAGTTTGTCAGATTTCGATACGATTTTTGTTATACCATCGTTTAAATAATTATTAGCATCCTACAATGTGCATACATTTTTGTGAGGAGTGCATAAGGATTTCAAAGATTCCATAAAGTTTCTAAAAGTGCATATTAAGGGTGGTCTTCACAAAACATCCGTTATATTTTGGTTACCTTTTTTAATGATCAATGTTGCATAAAAAAATGATTTAAGGCAGCTTTACGAGCAACAGCAACGTGAATATTACTTGAAAATACAGTATTTTGCGTAGTTTTGATAAAAAATTAAGATAAAAAAAATTAGGAGTGGTAGTGTATATGATATTTTTTTTCTGAAAGTATAACAAATTTGGAATATATATATATATATTA
>NC_092215.1:29286052-29320282 GCF_043381705.1 Parasteatoda tepidariorum | reverse complement strand
GCTTATAAATAATGCTACTTCGATTAAGGGAAATTTAAGTCCAAAATTCTGTCTTGTTTGCTAAATTATTTAATGAAATATGTCTTTTTGAACAAAAGATGAGATCCATGCGAGAGTTTATTACTTTGCATGTTTCCTGGAGAAAACTGAAAAAACATTGATGAGTGTATTTAAATAAAAAATAAGTAATGTTCTTCAAAGCTGTTTTTGATCACTCGGTTTAAAACTTATTGAAAATGCTTCATTTTAAAAAGAAGTGATTAAATTAGCCTGGTCTTACAATTCCTTCACATACATTTCTTTCATAATAATAGGCAACAAAATCAATCGGTAGGAAATTCATTATCAATCTGATATACGAGCTATTTTTTATTTCATCTCATAAGGGTAAGGGAATATTTCACACAAATTATACACGATCAACAATCATCACAGAATATAAGTCGTGAATTAAACAATAGATCTTACAATCAGCATTGAATGAAGAAGTAAAATGCGAAGAAAATTATCACTTTGCTATCTAAGAATGCAATACCGAAAGAAAGATGTTTTATTCATTGATTTACTTAAAAATCTTCGCACTTAAAAAAGATAAATATTGGTTTTGATCATGAATACTTTTTACTTATTTTTTCCTATGAAAAAAGAAATGAACTAGGGCAAAGAGTTTCTAGTTTAAAAAACAGTCATTAGATTTAAAATTCTAGTCAATATGTTCTGTACTAACACTTGGGTGCAGTTTACTTTAGGGTATATGTCATCCTCGAAAAAACATTCTTTGACTTTAAAGCATTTTTAAGAATTCGCGTGTGAAATTTCTCTTAACTTTAAGCAGTATTTTCTTTAACCGTTTAAAAAAATACAAGAGAATATTTTTGTTTTTTTTTATTACAAAGTTCCGGTAAAAATAAAAAAATAATTTGATTCGTAAGTTAACCTTTTATGCAAACTGAAAGCCAATCAAATGACATAAAATTTTGCGTTTTGAATTGAAAGATATTCCTTAATCGAATCACGTATGATCATCATCGTTTTCCTTATCGATATTTTATTTATAATTTTATATAATTTTTTTAATCAAAAAATGTAATCAATTTTTCAAAATTAAATTATTATTTTATTTTTTATTATTATCATAGTCATTTCATTTATTTTATATTCTTCTTCAGTAACTTGCATTAACATTAGCTTTTGATTCTTTGGAGTCATTTTATTTGTTTAACTCGGTGGCGAGATTTGTTGGAGCATGTCTTACGCATGGATTCAGCTGGTTCTATACCGAATCCTGACGAATTCTCATAAGTATACATTTAATCTAAAGCGTTGACTCTTTAGTCGCTAAGTTGGCGAAGGTGTTGTTTACCTAATTGGAATTAATAGTTCTTGACATATTACGAGATTATTAAAACCCATTAACACCAGAATTTTTTAATATGGGGAGGCGCAAAAAAAGCTCCTAATAAAAAAGGGGTTATTTCTTCTCTTAAATGAATATTTTCTTCTGTTAGCTACTACTTTATACTTGAAAAGAATAAAAAAGCATTTGCTTGCTGTGAAAACAGTCCTGTTTTTTGATAAATAGAATTCTCGCAACTTGCGTGACGTACATGTCACGCTACACTGTTAGAATTTTCATTCTTAAATTACGGTAAAATAATAGACAGCAGTCTGTTCATTCAATTAACCGTAAAGTTAAGGGTAAATAACAATTTTTACATTTACGGTTTTGAAACCGCTTACAACTAGTATAGTTAAAAAAACTATGAATACAAAACTATACGTTTTTTAACCATTTACATCTATCATGAAAATACTAGACTTTTTGTATTATGCAGCTTTTTAGTAATCATATTCTCTTATATTTCATAAGATCATTTATCACTGATATTCTCTTTTATTTCATAAGATCATTTACCACTGATATTCTCTGTTATTTCATAACATCAGCGTAATACTAACAAGCCAAAAATATCATTTATTTAAAATACTTAATTACAGATTCGTGAAAGAGAAAAGAACTTTAATTTAAAAACCAAAATTTCTTTTGTTGTGACATAAGATCATTTATTACTGTTATTCTCTTATATTACATATTCTCTTATATTTCATAAGATCATTTATCGCTGATATTCTCTTATATTTCATAACACCAGCGTAAAACTAACAGGCTAAAAATATCATTTATTTAAAGGATTTAATTACTGATTCTTGAAAGAGAAAAGAACTCTAATTTAAAAACCTAAATTTCTTTTGTTGTGACATAAGATCATTTATTACTGTTATTCTCTTATAATACATATTCTCTTATATTTCCTATTCTCTTATATTTCCTATTCTCTTATATTTCATAACACCAGCGTAAAACTAACATGCTAAAAATATCACTTATTTAAAGTATTTAATTATTGATTCGTGAAAGAGAAAAGAACTCTAATTTAAAAACCAAAATTTCTTTTGTTGTGACATAAGATCATTTATTACTGTTATTTTCTTATATTACATATTCTCTTATATTTCATAAGGTCATTTATCACTGATATTCTGTTATATTTCATAACTCCAACGTAAAACTAACAAGCTAAAAACATCATTTATTTAAAGTACATAATTATAGATTCGTGAAAGAGAAAAAATAACACTTTTTAATGGATTTTATTTTTAAATTTATAGGTGGCATTTTTTTCCCACCAAAATATATTCTACCCAGCCTTTACAGAGGTCAACATACTCATCCAATTAGTTTCAATAGAGGGAAACGAGGCTAGCTGAATGAAATCAATCATTTAATCTATTTTATTACCTTAACAGGAGTCACACTCCGGAAGGAACGGTACGCGGAAATCTCATGGGAAGCTAGAACTATCTGTAGCCGTTCGTGTAGTAAACAGGATTTTAGAAATTTGCAGGCTGAATAAAATTAAACTAATGAGAAACATGAAAAATTCTTATGGGAAGTCTTAGCTCAGAAGGAAACGTAAAGAGATAGAAAGCTTCTTTCTTTCTTTTTTTTAAAGGAAATATCACTAGTTCATTATAAAGAGGAAAGAAGAGAGATATATGATCTTTTTAGAAAGCTTCTTTCGCTTTTTTTTTGTCTCCTTTTAACGAGATTTCGTGCTTCTTGAGAAGTGAAAATGGGAATTCCTTATATGTCGCCAAGAATCATTGTAATTCTCTTTTTTGAGTTTATTTATAGCTTAGTTAAGTTTTTACTATTTATTTGAATAAGAAAGTATATTCTTATTTGGTTTGGGTTTTGATTTGCGATTGTTAACTGAAGTTGTGTTGTTAGTTACGGAGTTGCACGATATTGTAAGAAAATTAGCGAGATTAATAACAAGAAAAAACAAATTTGCTTATAAATAATAAAATGTTAATTATTACTTTTATTGTAAGTAATTCATTGTATTAAAAAGCTTACTTCACTGATATAATCTACTATTTATTATTCGTAGATTTTGATTTATGATTGTTAAATGAAGTTGGGTTGTTAGTTATGGGGTTGTGCGATATTGTAAGAAAATCAGCGAGATTAATTACAAGAAAAAACAAACTTGCTTATAAATAATAAAATGCTAATTATTACTTTTATTGTTAGTAATCCATTGTATTAAAATGCTTACGTCACTGATATAATCTACTATTTATTATTGTGTGATCTAGTGTTCTGAAGATGGAACTTAAAGCGAAAGTGATTGATGTTATTTAATCGGAATCTGTAGTACATTCAAGAAAACGCTGTAAAAAATATTGCAATCAAGATGACAGCACTTTTTACTGTATGCTTTTTACTGTATACTTTTTAGTTGTACCGTCAAAATGTAACATAAGGAATTAAGGAAAGAGATGAATCCATACTCATGAACTTTGTACGAATTCAAGAAAACTTAAAAATTCTGTTTCAGAATTGATTACTTTATCACCTAAACCAGGGGTAGTGAAACTTTTCGAAAAGAGTGCTACTATCTTAAAAAACAGAAGAAAAGAAAAGAAAGAAAAAAAGATTGCACTAGGGAACAAATATTGTGGTGCATTTTTACAAATACTCGGTCTTGCCTAATTCCGATGTGGGGGTTTCAAATCTGAAATTAGTTTTAATCCTGAAGCTACAGACTTTTCAAATGACATATTTAGCCCATTTTTTGTTGAAATATACAAGCTTAAAGATGTTATGTATAACAGGGGGTTATATAAATGTTCCAACAATGTTCCAATGTAAACAATGGTTATACAAATGTTGCTAAGGGAGTTAGAATACACCATCAGGATTACAAATATATGGGAACTCATGCCTGAAAACGTCGCCATTGTAGCTAGGGGCACTTCCCTATTATAACCTGTTCAGAAACTCACAAGACAAACAATTCATAATAGGGTTGCGCTCCTAGAGGCGTATGATGTCATTTCCCGGCATGGGTTCCTATCTATTTTTATCCCTGATGATGTGCCCTAACTTCCCGAGAAGTTTGTCACAACGCAACAGAAAAAAAAATTGTTCCCCCGTGTAATAATGCATGCCACTATCTAAAATAAGCTAGTGCGGGTTACTTTCAACTTTTTTTAACATACAGAAAAATGCATGGTGTTCCGCAAGACTGCCCTTAATGTCTGCCCTTAGAATCCTTATAAAAAATAAAGATCAAAAAGTATACACACCAAGGGTAGAAAATTAATATTTAAACGAGGAAAAAAATGCTACCGAAATCTGTCAAACCACAGTACAGGAAGGTGGAAGTAATAAATGACAAGAGAGGTTTGATTGTAGGAGGAAACAGAAAGGAGTTGAAAGATGAGTATGAGAAACACCATCAAGTTCCAAATAAACTTGTTTTGATGGTTATTACATCTAAACAAGTGATTGATTATTATTAAATCACTTTCTTCTATATCACCTTTTTCTGATTTATTGGATTATCAAAAATTGCACTTTTTTTCATGTAGTTTGAGTAGTGGTGTATAATAATTTAACGAATACAATTTAAGTACAAACATAGGTTTTTTGTTAATAAATATTCTGAAGTTTCGTTCAGTTAGGTTATATATATAAAGTAGATAATTTTGCAATGATTAATATTCTCTGAAAACGATAATTATAATTAATAATAATAATTATAATAATAATAATAATTATTATAAATGAAACCTGTTTTATATTCAATTTTGAAGTTGATTTTTGTTTAATTATACTTTTCTATACTTTTATATGAAGTTTTTATGAGTAGTTTTGATTGAAACTTAAAATAATAAACTAAATTGTCTTCCGATTTTTAGATAAATTTTGAATTTACATAATTAACATACTGAATTAACATACGAGTTACAATAAATGATTCTAAAGCAACATATTTTCATTTGAAGTGTAGTTCAACCAAAATTAATATATTTGTATACATTTTGTTTTAAAGGAAAATTTTTGTTACATAATATATGCAATAAGAATAGTATTCAGCGAACGAAATTTCTGTATGAAATTTGGCCCCGTTTCAACCATAATACCGTTTAAATATGATGCAATGAAGTTAAATTGAATGAATTTTCGGTTCAAGTTGACATCAAGTATCGTATAACCCTATTTCAGAAGTGCAATAATATTGTTCAACTTTTTTAACCATTGTCAACTTTGTGGTTAAATTTTTCACGGTTCAACTTTTTTAACAATAAGTTGAATTATACACAGAGAAAAAAATTCTGGTAAAATTACTGTTAAAAAGCCCATAATTCTGGTATAAGCCCATAAAACAAAGTACGATATTTAAACCATTTATTAGGTAATTTTTCCGTTCATATGGTTCATATGCTTATCAAAATTCTGGTGTTCAAAATTTTAGTTTTTATTGTAAAAAATTAAGCAAAAAAACTAAACAAAAAGTAAATGTAACCGAAAAAGTAGTTTTTTATGTCATCCTAAGGAAATATAATAAAATCACCTAATTTTATTACATTTACCAAATTTTATCACATATTATAAAACCATGTATTATTCTTAATGTTAGCAGAATCATTACCATAGCGCAATAAGTTGAAGTATACACAGAGAAAAAAGTTCTGGTAAAATTACCGTACCCTATGGTAATGACATTTCTGGTAAAAAACAGCTCACAATTCTGGTTAATAAAACAAAGTGCGATATTTAAACCATTTATTAGGCAAATGTTCCGTTCATATGGTTACAGTTTATCAAAAATTTTAGTTTTCAAAATTATGGTTTTTATTGTAAGAAAAAACTAACTAAAAAGTAAATTTAACCAAAAAAATAGTTTTTTATGTCATACTCTAAGGAAATATCATATAATTACCTAATTTTACAACATTTACCAGATTTTATCACATATTATAAAACCATGTATTATTCTTAATGTTATCAAAATCACTATCATAGCACTTCGGTTAAAAATCACCGAGCTTTATGGTGTTCCCATAGAGCAAGAAACACTGTAAATTTCACCACATTCTAGCAATTTTAACCATAATTTTTTTTTAGTGTATAATTTAAATTTTATAACACAATATTATAGTTCATCCTGAATAGAAATGTGGTGCAACTAAGCCCCATATTAAGTATGTATTTAATTTGCGTCATATTATAATTCAGCGTACCGATTATATGATTCAACTCCTAAATATATTTTATGAGAACGTAAAATAAGAGTTGAAATGAACATGCTTTTCTAAAACCAGTTTATTTTAGCTAAATAAAAACCTTGTTGCTTAAAAACTAAAATGTCAGAATTCAATTTTTTAATTGACCTTAAATATAAAACAGTTATAAATTATCCCGCAGATTAGAAAACGATTATTTATCGATGTTCCAAAAGTGCTTTTAAGAGTCAAATAATTCAGATAATCGCATCTTATAAACCTCAGTGTTGCAGACATCTTTACAAATTTCAATTAAGAGTAAAATTTTAAAAAGCTGTTATTAGAGAAAATGCATGTTAACAGATTTTATCTTCCGCTCTTAAGTCTGCAGAATTCTATGACACGTTTAGATAGACCCTTTGAAGTTCTTTCCTCACTTTTCTAATTTTAGAAACTTTATACCAGAGCCGCAAGGCAAGGGAAGAATTGATTAGATTGAAATACTTTCTCTTTCCCAAACAAATATTCTTCTCTAAATTTTATTTAGAATTTGAAATTGGCTTACAACTTTGGAAAATTGTGTCTCGTTGCAATTTTAACGATTCTGCTATTCATCATGAATAAATAAATAAAAGAAGAAAAGTGAAAATTTTGCAAAAGGGTTAAATGGAACTATTGAATTTAAATTGTAAGGTTTATTTAATTGAAATACTGCGAATCTATAGGAAAAGCTTATTGAAAGATTATTAATAATAAAGATAAATACCATATGATGAGCAAGCAAAACAACTAGAAAAAACAGAAAATGACGAGACAAAACTTTCTTACACTATTTCTCACTTTTCTTATATGATTAAGTTTCTACGTTTACATTATTTATAGTTTATAATGTTCCTTCTCTGTTTACTCAATTACACATCAAAAATTCCAAAAAAATTACCGTACTGAACACTGTAAAAAATTCCAGATCAAATTCCGGTAAAAAGTAAAGGCACTTGGGTGCATCATCGGTAAAATTCATTTTACCCTAAAATCCATTTTTTCTGTAAAATATTGTACCGTGAATTTTACAGTAATATTTATTTTTACTACTGTAATATGATCCAGATTATATACGGTGCATGGCAGTGATATTTCTGGTTTAAAAAAATAACATAATTTTTGTTAATAAACCCGAAATATAAAGTATTTAAGCCATTCATTTGGTAGATTTTCCGTTCATATGGTAAGGGTTAACCTGAAATTCTGTTTTTCAAAATTACAGTTCTTATTACCATAGATTTAGTAAAACATACAAAACTGAAAGTAAATTCAACCAACTGAAAATTTTTGATACCATGCTCTAATATATCATCATAAAATTACCATATTCTGGTAGTTTTGATCATACTTGTTCACAATGTATTTTCCTTAAATTATGAACTATTCTTATCAAGAAACACAACAGCAGAGCAGCAAAAAAAAGGAAAAAATTAAAGCATCTAGATCTATAATATGCTTTACCTTTCAACATATTATAGATCTAGCATATTGTATATATATATATATATATATATATTGCTCTATTTTGCGATTTTTTTCGTGGAACCAAGAACGTTCTGGAAGTTTCTTCGTAAAATAACTTTCAAATAGCGAAGCGAATTTTCTATTTAACGAACTTCTCTTTGAGCTCCACTTTCCCTATTTCCCAAAATATTATAGAACATTTCAAGCTTGTTAATACATTTTATGGGGAAATAACATTGAATTGAGTTTCGAAGTTCCTTAACTTTTGGAGAAACAGTGAAATCCCTTTCCCTTTTTGTTTGCATTTCAAGCGAAAAACTTAGTCAAAATTAACGGGTTTTATCAGTAGCTATTTAACTTAAGAGCACATGTGGTAATGTATGCTTGAAAATACTTTTTTAATAAATGCAGCTATTATTTCATACATAAATTTAGCTTTTTTGTTGTTGAAAATGTATAAAGCATAATAGTATAACACTGGATAATGTTTTGCTCTATTCTTGCTTTCCATGCAGATTTCTTCTATGGTTAAGATTTATTAAATAAATCGTAGATATTAGTTTACAAGACAAAGGTGTATCAATTGCTATTTTAATTATGTCTTGTGTTTATGATTTTAAAACCTGTTTTGTGTTGTTTAAGTATTTCAAAAGGTGATTTTCCATTTAGCGAATTTTCCACATAACGAACTTATTATTGGTATTTAACGTCTTCGATAAATAGAGGTCCGACTGCATATATGAATGAAACCCTATTTTTCTCAATATTTTTCTCCCTCTAATTTCTGTCCCTATTTTTCTCTCTAATGGTCTCTATTTTCTATGCAAACAATTTTTCTCCATTTTATCTGAAATATTTTATACTTAATTAAATAACAGAATTTTTTTTTATTCAACATTTCAAATAACAGAACATAATAGACTTTCAAGACATTATCTTTCCAGATATATCATTAACGTTTGCTCGTTAGTTTAACTGCAGTGAAAAAATAACTATATTTTCAGTAAATAAACATAAATAGTTTGGTAGAACTTCGACAATGTCAAGTTTTTAGTTTCATTTTATTTTTCATCACAAGTATTTTTTCCTCATTTTCTATGAATTTTATTTTTTCGTTTCATTATCTTTTCAGTTTTTCTTTATTTTTATATGTTGTTTATGCGTTACGTATCTGGCCACAAGCAAAGATTATTTTGAATTTCAAATGACTTGTTTACCTTTTTGGAATGTCGCGGGCTATGTTAGAAATAAATTCGGATGCTTCAGTTTCCCCGATTTTAATATGTAAGCTTTCGAAAGCATAAGATTTGTTCGAAGTCCAATATTATGTTTATTAAAATAACGGAACGTGCTTAAGAGTACCTTAAGAAAGTAATTTCGAGTTTTATTTTTAATATTTTTGCTAATGGCAGTTAAGTGTTACAATCTCCAGAAATAAACTATTCAGGAATTATGTTAACCATAACGGACTTATTTAAAAATTTTAATTTTTGCATTTTTTTGATAATTGTATCAAAATTGATGAAAATATCAAAACAGATGAATGGCTTCTATTAATAGCATCTAAAATGTTTTCTAAAATAGTTAATAAATTTTTCTAATAACCATGATAAATATTAATCAATCATTGATCAGCAGTTTTACAGTTTTTTTCAAAAAATTTAAATTTACCAAGATAACCTTTTGAGTTTGTGTGCTTATTAAATGGCAAACATAGAGGAACGAACAAAGAAATGGAATCTTCTTAATTAAAGCAGCTTTAAGTAACTAATTATCGAAGATCATTTTTATAGGCTTTCATTAAAACACTTAAAAGATAGTTTGCGATTGCCAAAATATTAATAAAAATGACAAAATGTCGCTAATAGATTAATATTTCTTAATTATGGCACTTTAAATGTTTACTTAAATAATTTGTAGACTTTTCTAATTACCGTTATGAAAAGTAACTAATTATCAAGAAACATATTTACGGGCTTTTTATACAAATGTACCCAGATAACAATTGAAGTTTGTGGGCTTACAAAATAGATAAAAATGACAAAAGGAGATAAATGGGTTAATAATTCTAAATAGTAATAGCTAAAATATTTATTAAATAACTTCATAAGCTTTTCTTATAACCGCGATAAAGAAAAATTAACTATCAAGTCACAGTTATATTAGAGATAAATGGGGTTAATAATTCTTATTAGTAATAGCTAAAATATGTGTTAAATGATTTCATAAGCTTCTCTTATAACTGCAATAAAGAAAAATTAACTATCAAGTCACAGTTATATTAGAGATAAATGGGGTTAATAATTGTTATTAATAATAGCTAAAATATGTATTAAATGATTTCATAAGCTTCTCTTATAACCGCAATAACGAAAAATTAACTATCAAGTCACAGTTATATCAGAGATAAATGGGGTTGATAATTCTTGTTAATAATAGCTAAAATATGCATTAAAGGATTTCATAATCTACTCTTATAACCGCAATAAAGAAAAATTAACTATCAAGTAACAGTTATGTTAGAGATAAATGTGGTTAATAATTCTTATCAGTAATAGCTAAAATATTTACTAAATAACTTTATAAGCTTCTTTTATAACTGCAATAAGGAATAATTAACTATCAAGCAACAGTTCTAACAGTTTTACAGGTTTTTATAAAGATACCTAGACAACAGTTTGAGTTTGCGTGCTAGCGAAATTGATAAAAATAGATATATCTGCACTCGCTATACTTTTTTTATATATAGATACACCCAGAAAATAGTTTGAATTTGAGTGCTTAAAAATTGATAAAAAAGACAAAAAAGGAAAGAGAGCAATAATATCAGCTGAAACGGTTGCCAAAGAAATTGATAAACTTTTCTTATAACAGCAATCAAGAATTACTAATCATCAAGCAACAGTAGCACAGGCTTTTATCAATATACCTAGAAAATAGTTTGAGTTCGTGTGCTCACAAAATTAAAAAATAAATAAATAAATATTGACAAAAATAAATGAAAGAATCAATCTTCCTACTTATAGCAACTAAACTGTTTATTAAAATAATTCTTCAACCTTTCCTTCAACCACGATAAACAGTAACTAATTATCAAGCAACAGTTTTATTTGTTTTTATAAGTAGATATCCCTAGATAACAGTTTGAGTTTGGGTGCTTACAAAATTGATAAAAGTGACAAAAAGAGATGAATGGATTAATATTTCTTTTTAGTGTGTAGCGAATAATCTTCAAGTGAATAAGCGGTTTGATCTCAGTTGCGTCAGGTCAGGCATCGTTACCATAGCTACAATATGTCGCTCACAACAAAATATTCAAAGCCACGATACTCAATCTAAAAAATCATAACGTCTGAACAATGCTAGCAGTTGACAATGTGATTCAACCAAACATAAAATATTTTTGGAGTTTACGAAATTTAAGTGCTATTTGAGATTTTTTTGAGGTAAATATAGATTTCACTAATACTGTCACTTCGCACACAAAATGACTTTGGATTTTTATTCCTGAACTCATAAAATTGTTGATAAACGCACAATTCACTAATATTGCACATTTTTGTGTTTATATGTGTATCCTCCATTACTTTTTTTACGAATATAGCAACAGAGTTTCACGAATGTTGTTGATATGTAAGAAATGCTTTCGTGTTTTTTAAAACATTTTATCAATTTGAAAAGCATATTATCGTTTAAATTGAAAAACATATTATGAAATTAAATTTAAAAGTATATTATCGTTAAAATTGAAAAGTGTGTTATCGTTTCAATTTTACACGAATATTCAAAGCCACGATACTCAATCTAAAATAATCATAACGTCTGAACAATGCTAGCAGTTGACAATGTTATTCAACCAAACATAGAATATTTTTGGAGTTTACGAAATTTAAGTGCTATTTGAGATTTTTTTGAGGTAAATATAGATTTCACTAACACTGTCATTTCGCACAAAATGACTTTGGATTTTTATTTCTGAATTTATGAAATTGTTGATATACGTACAATTCATTAATATTGCACATTTTTGTGTTTTTATGTCTATCCTCCATAAATTATTTACGAATATAGCAACGGAGTGTCACAAATGTTATTGATATATAAGAAATGGTTTGGTGGTTTTCAAAATATTGTATCAATTTGAAAAGCATATTATCGTTTCAATTGGAAAACATATTATCATTTAAATTTAAAAGTATATTATTGTATAAATTGGAAAGTGTATTATCGTTTCAATTTTACAATCGTCTTTATTCAATGGGTTTTTAAAATTGTTTGAAAGTAATATTTCACCTATACACGACATTTTTTATGTCAATCTTCAATCTTTTTATTTATTTATTTCTTATTTTTATTTTCTTATGGACTTAAAATTATTGTGTCACGTTTGTAATTGATAAGTAAGGGATTTGGAGATTTTTGAAAGCATATTATCGTCTCAATTTCTATATTTTCCAAGCTTTTTATAGTTTTTATTCAACAGATTCATACACAGAGAATATTTTCTCTGTGTATTTAGAATTTAAAGCCATTAGTTTCTCAAGTCAATTATTCAAATTTATTCTTTTGATTAAAAATAAACAGTAGGTATTGAACCTGAAAATGAAAGTAAGTAACAAAATATTTATTTTTAAAGTACTCATCAAACATAATTTTTGATAAATTTTTGAGATTTGTAGCTCTAAATTCAAATAACATAGCAACTCAATATTTTCTCCAAATTTAAAGCTTTAAAGTAAAATAATATTTAAAAAAAGATTTTACATTTGTAATTGAGTATTTTCTTATGTATATAAATTTAGGAATTAAAAATATAAATTCGTATGCAAAATTATAAATAAAATAAATCTTAAAATTTTGGTCGATCCTTAAAATTTTGCAATAACTAAATTATAAGTAAACTATAAAAATGAACTCTAAAATGAACCTTAAAATTTGTTTTATGAATTTGATCTGATGCATGTCCTCTTAAATGATTGAAAGAATCACTTATAAGTAAAACAACAGATACATACTATTCTAAATAAATGTAAATAGCGCAGTTTTCGTAAAAGTAAATGTCAATTCGTTTAAAAAAACAGAATACATTTTAAAATGTGTGTGTTTAAATTAAAAGCATGAATTATTTGCTGCTCCCAATTTGCATTTTTTATTTTATTTTTAAAAACTAAATTTTTTTTACTCATAATTAAAACATGCATAATAATTATTGACAACCCATTAATGGTCGTACTTCATAAATAATGTTTGAATAAAAAAAGCAAACTTTTTTCCTATTAAAACTTTTAAAATTTCAGATACACATTTTTATTATTGTCCTTATTGATAGAGTATATCCCACAGTTTCACAGTCAAATTAAATCTAATGTCATCTTAAATAAGTTATGTGTATAACTCCATCAATAAATTCATCAAGTATTTAAAAAGAGAAAACAATAATTCAATAAAAAATATTGAAGAAATTACACACAATTTTTTTGTGTACTTTATGGTTTCACAATAAAAAGACTAAAAATATTTTCCATTTCTTCCATAAAATTTATTATTACTTTAGTTGTCCTCATCGTTATTATTGTTCATTATAGTTCTATACTCCATAGTTTTGTTGTCAAATAAAACGGATATTAATTTTAATCATGTTGTAATCATATTTCATGAATAGATTTATAAAAAAAACAAAAAAACAAATATAAGTTAATAATTTTATTTCTGAATATTCTAAATTTCTGAATATTTTTTAGAATAATTTACCACAATTAAATTGATTTATTAACTTTTAATTTAAAATTAACAGTTAAATACTTAAAAGCAAGCAGAGTATTTTTTAGGATAAGCATGAGCAGTATTTAGTTCCCGACCATGATTCGTCAAATGTTTTAAAGAGTGAGCTGTGGTGGCTCAAGGTATGAGGTGGCTCAAGAGAGGGCTCGCCTCTCAATGAGATGACCCGGGTCGATCCCAACGATAGGTGATCGATTCGAATTCCGGAATCGACTCGCTCCGTAAAATATCCTCAGCGGTAGACGGATTATGGGTTAGAGTCCCCTTGCAGTCAGGCTAACCATGAGAGGTTTTCGTAGTTTTCCTCTCTATGTAACGAAAATGTGGGTTAGTTCTATAAAAAAGTCTTCCACGAATGCAAATGTCTCCCATTACTTGATCTTGGAGTTCCTTTGTCTTCTGGATTGGATTCAAAATTACATGGCTACGGAGTTGAACATAGGTAGTCGTAAACGCAGAATTGAGCCTACTGTTTAACGCCGGTTATAAAATAACATAATAAAATAAAATGATTTAAGGACAAACTAATATTTAAATTATAATAATTAAATAATTCACCAGCTATGTAAAATAATCATAAAGACTATACTAAGCAATAAATTTAATTGTTTAATATCTACCCGGAGAAATTTTTTTTGTAAAATTACCGTAATCTATGGGACTAGCACTTCTGGTAAGAAAACCATAATTCTGATAATAAAATTCATAATTTATGGTATTTAAACCATTCAATTAGTAATTGTTACATTCATATACTAATGATTTACTGGGAATTCTGGTTTTCAGAATTATAATTTTTATTTCCACACAGTTTGTAAAAAACACAAAACTGAAAAGTAAATTTATCAGAATAAATGGCCATGCTCTAAAGTGTCATTATAAAGTTACCAAATTTACCATATTGACCAAATTTGATTACATATTACACTAACTTCGTGAAATTTATTCCAAAACTAACTCTTTTAAATACCTAAAAGAATAAGTTTTGTAGAGATAAACTATAAACATTATTGTTAACAACATGCCTCTTACGTTGAAACAAGTAGAATTCTTAGAATAACGATAAAAATGAAGTTCATCTTAGATATTTTATCGATATTACTTCTAATGATAATTCCTTGATCTTAATATTTAGGTCATTACTCCAACCGAATTCTTCATTTTTTTAGAACATATTTATTCAGTTTTGAAAGAAGTCGCATCAAAAGTTATAGATAACGATTCAAAACCTTTCTTTGAAAAGCGCATTTATCAAAAATATCTTTACATAAAGGTAAACAATGTTTTAAAATGAAATATGAAGAGATGTATTGAATAAAATCAAACTTTAGTATAATTTGAAGCAATATCTAATATTCTTTGTAAACAAAATATCTGATTAATGTTTATTTTCTAACTATATTTTTATTGGAGAATTTAAATTGAATATTTTAATTTACTTATATTTCAAAAGTATGCGCTCAGTGATTTATTTATCTTAGAGCCAACTATAAAAAACCATTAAAAGTAATAGATTATTTGTTTTGATGTTTGTTTTCTGAATTAATTTTTAAAAGATACGATTGTACGATATATGTTTGTTTTTAAATATGTTTCCGTTGGGTAAGTTGGGGGGGGGTATTTAATATTTTTCTTATTAAGCTATTTTTAAGAAATATGAATTTTTGTGCTACCTTTAAAATAACAACAAAAAATATCAGTCGAAATAGAAATTACTGTATTGTTTATTTCAAATGAAATTTCAATTTATCACATTTAAAAATTCTTAAACTAAATCAATCCATTCCAGCATTAAATGATTCTGCTTCAATGACGAGGGGAAAAATTGAGTTCAATACTCTCTCAAGGAAATAACAGGGAGCTGTTATGACATGGGCTGTCACATCCGTCACAGCTTCTTTAAAAAACGTATCGACAGACTGGGTGTTTGTTTAGAAAAATGAACAATCGTTCCTCCTTGAAAATAATGCAAAAATTAAAGAAAATAAATGTTATTTTGTATTTTTTTAAGAAATTGGAGACATTATTTTTGAGATATCTCTCGTATTTATAAGAGAAAAAACTTTCAATCGCACACAGTTTCAGTAGAAAAATTTATACTGCAAAATTATCTTGAACATTTTGAAGGGCTATTAGCATAGCTTACATGAACAGTACTTTTCTATATTTTTTAAAGTCAATTTTTTATGTATTAAAATCTAAGGATGGATTTGAAAATTTATTATTTTAATTCTGAGTGGGTAGTAGTTTATAAGTTATTTAGTTAAATGACAAATGTGTTACTATAATGACATTGATTTCATTCTCCTACTCATTTATGTTACGTTATATGTAATTAATTTAGTGATTTTCTGTCGTTCTGTGATCATTCTATTGTTCACTGAAGAAAAAAGTGTAGTCAAAATTACCAGAATATGGTAAAATTTACCATGTTTCTAACTCTATGGGAATACCAAAAAGCACAATAATTTTTACCGAAGTGCTTTGATAATGATTTTAATAAAGTTAACAATAAAATATGGTCTTATGCTACGTAGTAAAATTTGTTAAATATGGTAGTCTTATCATGCTATCTTAGAGCAAGGCATAAAAACCATTTATTCGGTTAAACTTACTTATCAATTTTGTATTTTTGACAAAATGTGTGATGACAAGAACTATAATTTTGAAAATTAGAATTTCGGGTAAATCGTTACTATATGAACATAAAAATTACCAAATGAATGGTTTATATATCGTACATTTCGGTTTTATAACCAAAATTATGTTTTTTTACCAGAAATGTTTTTATTATTCAGCACGATAATTTTACCAGAATATTTTCTCCGTTTTTATACGTTCCCAACTTTTACTGACAAATGTACAAATACTGTTTGATTCAGAATTCTGGTTAAATTTGGTAAATGATTAAAAATTAATCATTCTAACTTACAGGCTTATATAATTTTTAAATCAAAATAGTGAATATAATAAATGAAGACTTTGGTGGTAAAAAATATTAATCCTCAGTTTTTCAGTCAGAAGATAAACGGGTTTATATTTTCGTAAAATATCCTTACCATGACGATTGCCAAATTAATTATAAATTAAATTAATCTTGTATAAAATACATTATAAGTTTCTTATTTATTAGAATCTCAACTTACACTTTAAAAAATATTTTCTTGGCTGTCTATGTAATCGAATTATGAAAAAAAGTAAGTTTTTGATAATTTACAGTTTCCATTACTCATTTAACTCAAAAAGCGTATACATTTACATTTTTACACAGTTTTCCTTACATGTGTAAAGTTATTATCGCACTTAAAATTTCATTATAGACGAAACTAAAAAAACAATAGCTGTATTAAATTTATTTAACTTTTCCCTATTGCAGTTAATTGTACTCATAATAGAGAATAATTTACATTTCGAATAATTTTCCGTCCTATTTTTTTCATCACCTTTTCTTAAGCTAGTGATTCTCTTTTTTGCCACCATTTTTGCTTCAATATTTTCTTTAACAAATTTAAATATTATATAAAGACTTCCCCGTGAACAATCATTATATGTACTCTATAATAAAAGAAGTCCTAAGAATTAAAGATTTATTGTTTTTTTTCTGTCTAATGTTGCATTGTTTTTTTTCTCCATATTAACATTAAAATCTTTTTTATTATTATTGTAGTCTATACTTTAATTCGTGATCTATTATAATAAAATTAAGTTTTGCTTTTGTTATGAATGTTCAGAAATAGCGTGACACAAGTGTTTTGTTGTCAGCATGAGACCTGCATCATTTGCAATGATATATACATAAAATTTATTATCTGTGAACACGCAAATCTAAATTAAATTATCGAAAGAAAATAGGTTGTGCCTTCATACTAATCATTAATGTTCATGTTTCACAAAGTATAGCAAAATAATATATTTTTAAATTTTTTATAAACCACATCGAGAAAAAAAGTATTTCATTTTCTTTTTCTTTCATTTTATAACAGTCATTGAACAGCCGACTCAATCTTGAATTTAGGACTACTAATGTTCAACTCCGTAGCATTGAAATTTTGAACCCGATTCAGAAGACAAGGAAATTCGTGGATAAATTATTGGGGCATTTTTCATAGTGGAAGACTTTTAAATGGAGTTAAACAGCATTTGCGTTACATGGAACCTCTGGAATGAACTTAAATCTAATGAACTTAAATGTTTATATGTCGCAAAGTATAGCAAAATAATATATTTTTTAATTATTTATAAACCACATCGAGAAAAAAAGTATTTCATTTTATAACAGTCACTGAACAGCCGACCGAATTTTGAGTTTAGGACTACTAATGTTTAACTCCGCAGCCTTGAAATTTTGAACCCAATTCAGAAGACAAGGAAATTCCTAGATAAATTATTGGGGCATTTTTCATCGTAGAAGACTTTTAAATGGAGTTAAACAGCTTTTGCGTTACATGGAACCTCTACACTGAACTTAAATCTAATGGACTTAAATGTTTATATTTCGCAAAGTATAGCAAAATAATATATTTTTTAATCAATTATAAACCACATGGAGAAAAAAAGTATTTCATTTCATTTTTCTTTCATTTTATAACAGTCATTGAACAGCCGACCCAATTTTGAGTTTAGGACTACAAATGTTTAACTCCGTAGACTTGAAATTTTGAACCCAATTCAGAAGACAAAGAAATTCCTGGATAAATTATTGGAGCATTTTTCATCGTGGAAGACTTTCAAATGGAGCTAAACAGCATTTGCGTTACATGGAACCTCTGCAATGAACTTAAATCTAATGAATTTAAATGTTAAGTGTAGCAAAATAATCTATTTTTTAATTATTTATAAACCACATCGAGATAAAAAGTATTTCATTTTATAACAGTCATTGAACAGCCGACCCAATTTTGAGTTTAGGACTACGAATGTTTAACTCCGTAGCCTTCAAATTACCCAATTCTGAAGACAAGGAAATTCCCGGATAAATTATTGGGCCATTTTTCACCGTGGAAGACTTTTTAATGGAGTTAACGCGAATTTGTGTTACATGGAAAGGAAAACCACGAAAATGCTGTTTAAATTTATGCTGTTTAAATTTAATTTATGTAAGAGCTTTGCGAGGTTAGGTTTGTTATTTCGAAAGAGGAAATAAATCTGCAGATGCTAATCTGCAGCAAGCCACCAGAGAATTTCTGCTACCTGTGTTTTGGTAAAATTTGGAGCACTGATAGCATAGTATAATTTGGAACAAGGAGAGCTACGCATTAATTTAGAGAAGTAATAAAATTTGAAGTAGAAATAGTCGTGATATAGTTCAAAGCAGTGGTAGTTGTGCAATTTGGAACAGTAGTAGTTAGCAATATGTATATTACATATACAAAATAACATATTTTTACATTTATCTTAATACTGGAAAAATAGTTGTTTGAGAGAACGGTCCTTTTAAATAGATTTATCAAAGTCATTGACTATGACCTACATACGAAATGTCGATACGGGTGGAGTAGTCATTTAATTAGCCACCCTATTTCAAAGAGCTTGGAATAACGGCTATATTATTCAAAATGAATAGTTAAGATTTCTTTTTATCTTTGTTAATGTTGTAAATTTTTTCCATCAGTTTAAAGAAATAGCGTAAAAGAAACATAAATATTATGTATGGTTTTGTAAAAGTTTTATGCATATTTAAGAACTTTTTCTACTTTTAAAGAAGACAACTCTGATACAATAAAATAGAATAAATAGAGCTCGAGAAAACGAGGTGATTTTTGATTGAGATTTCAAATAGTAAGCTTGGTCTTTGGTTAACTCTTTGAAATATACAACTGTAAAATCTTAAAATACACATAAATCTGTATATTGACAAAAAAAGTGTGGTCAAAATTACCAGAATATGGTTATATTTACCGTGTTTCTGGCTCTATGGGAATACCAAAAAAAACGAGGTAGCTTTTACCAAAGCGCTTTGGTAATGACTTTCTGGTATAATAAATACTGCATTATGGTTTTTATTACATGCTGTTCGGTAAAAAATGCGGTATAATTATATAATTTTAAGCAAAAGTCGGTAATTTTAACAGCGTTAGTATAGTTTGAGATGATGCAAAAATGCTCATTTTGATAACCTCGATTTTATTTAGCCAACACTTGTTAACTCTGTTTCTCGTAAGTTATTTGCTTATTCTTTTCCTAGCCTATTTTTTCCTATGTAAGCTGTAAGTTAATATCTACCAACATTTAAAACAATTAAGAAATATGCATTTGTCGATGTACAAACGCATGGACAAAGCTGCTAAACTGAATCCGTCACAACAGTCTGAAATGGAAGCGTATAGGTAACAAATCTTGCTGCTTCAATAGATGCATCTTTTTACGTCCATCTCTAATTTGTATTATTTGCTCTTTAACTTGACGAGGTTTTAAATAAATTGTACTTTGTAATGAGTACACAAGCCTCCATATGTATGTCAAAAAAAATCTTAGAATAGTAATGATTTTTTTAAAATTATTTATACACCAGTCTCATCTTTCCGTCAAACGCTATTTAAGATGGTGGTAGCGGATTCGAATCAAAACGTAACCATGGATGTGCAATAGTAATTAAATAAATTAGATTTAGATATGCATACAGGGGTCGTGTGCTGAATGCAAATAATTGCTTGTCTCTTGTCAAATTGCTGAACAGATAAGATAAAAAATGAGAAAAACAGAACAAATTTATTGAACCCACAACCTCAACGCTTTTGAGTGCTTGGCAGAAGGACAACACCACACAGCAATAAGCACACCAATAGAACCTTGCCGTGCAGTATTGCTATTCCGCTAACCGATCTAAAGCGTATATGTAGTGGGTTCCAATACCTCTATAACATTCGATGTATATTCTTACTGCCTATCGTTAAATTGGGCTATCTGTCAAAACATTGTGCTATCTACTGAAAGGAATTTTTAAGTCGTTCTTTGTATTAACGAATAAACCCACTTATATTTGTAAATAAATAAATGAATCCTACTAGATCATGAAAGATGGATGAAACAGTCACCATAGTATCATATATTTGAGTTTAGTATCTTTCTAACACTATAATTAAACATTTGAAGCCATCATTTTTGTCCCTTTAGCTTTTGTTATAATGAAAAATTTATATTAGAATAAGAAATAATCAACAATCATCTAACTCCTATCATTATTTAAACAAACTATCATTTAAAAAAAAAAAACCGTGCAAGTGTAAACAGATTATTACCCTTCCGTTTGGTAAGAAGTTCTGAAGATAATTTTGGTAATTTTATCGTGATACTTTAGAGCATGGTAAAAAAACTTTTTATTTAGTTATATTTCCTTGAGATTTGTATTTGTTACTAAATGTTTTGTAATAAGACCTATAGTGTTGAAAAGCAGAATTTCCGGTAAACTGTTAAATTACCAGTTTTTTTGTAAAATTACCAATAGTTTGGTAAGAAACGAAGACATTAAAAGGTTAAAATTACCAAATAAATGGTAAAATCATTGATAGTTCTGAAGATAATTTTGGTAATTTTATCGTGATACGTTAGAGCATGGTAAAAAAACTTTTTATTTGGTTACATTTACTTTTGAGATTTGTATTTGTTACTAAATGTTTTGTAATCAGACCTATAATGTTGAAAAGCAGAATTTCCGGTAAACTGTTAAATTACCAGTTTTTTTGTAAAATTACCAATAGTTTGGTAAGAAACAAAGACATTAAAAGGTTAAAATTACCAAATAAATGGTAAAATCATTGATAGTTCTGAAGATAATTTTGGTAATTTTATCGTGATACGTTAGAGCATGGTAAAAAAACTTTTTATTTGGTTACATTTACTTTTGAGATTTGTATTTGTTACTAAATGTTTTGTAATAAGAACTATAATGTTGAAAAGTAGAATTTCCGGTAAACTGTAACAACAGCGGTAAACTGTCAAATTACCGTATGAATGGTTTAAATTCCGTATATTTGGTTTCGTTCACCAGAAATGTCTTTACCTTACAAGTGTGATGATTTTGTCAGAATTTTTTTCTCCGTGCAGTATTAAGCAATAATCTCGAGTTGAAATTGTGTTAAAATTAGCATTGAGCATTTCAACTACACCAAAAATATAAAATAAGCGCGAATTAATTCTGTGACTCGTATCAAATAGGGCCTTTGAAATGCTTATTTAAATGTATTATACTTAGGAATCGATTCTCAAAACTATTTCCCACAGTTAGTTTTGCTTGCACGAAATACGAGTCTAGTGTTTCCTTTTATTTTGTTTTCTACCTGTTCCTGGCCAAAATAGCCTGGTTTTTAGGGTGTTGGTCCCGTGTCTAAGAGGTCATGAGTTTAATCCCCGTTGTCCATGTAAAAAATCTTGACTGTTGCCCGTTAAACTTGCCGGGGTCACAAAGTCTCCATGATAAAGCCTCCATAATAAATCAATGCTTCTGGGGATACTGGATTGGAGATTGATCGTGCTCTGGTTCAGGTCAAAATTATGATCTGCGGATGGGTGGATGGTGTGTGAATATGATGTCCCTGTAACGGGAAGTGACGTATGTACGTTGGTTCCGGATTATCCTCAGAGATGTTTCGCAGATCGTCACTAATAGCTCATTGCGCAGCTTTAGTGCGACGTAAATAAAAAAAAAGTACCAAAAGTATCAAAGTCTACCTGTTCCTGCAGGGAGAAAAAAAATCTGGTAGAAACTGTATGGTAAAGACCTTTCTAGTGAAAAAGAAGCCATAATTCTGGTTAATAAAATCACAATATACAGTATTTAAACCATTCATTTGATATTTTTTTCGTTAATATAAGGGTTTACACTGTTCGAATTTTCATTCTAACTGGCTGCAGTCAGTTTATCCTATTAGCCATGCGATCAAGAAAATTTTTACATTTACGGTTTTTAAACTGTTTACAACTAGTATGGTTCAGGAACCGTGGATATAAAACGATACGTTTTTAACCATTTACAATTAGCATGCTTTCAAGACCATAAAAAAGGAATTGAACTTGATATTGGAGGTAGCCTTTTTGTTTGGCAATGGGCATTGGAGTTAGGTTGTGGTTGAGATGTGTTTCATCAAATGAACCACTGAATGTGGTATAATTAATTTTTTTCTGGTTGTTTTACCTAACGTAAGATATGGAAAATACTATACTTTTCGTGTTATGCAGTTTTATAGAGCTGCCATCTATGCGTATTTGAGAGAGCTATTTTCTAATAGTCCAGGGTCACAAATTGCGACGTGCAGCATGCTGGAAAACCTTCATGTGTTGAAGGGAAAGAATGAATTATTGTAGGGTCAACGCTGGGATTATTAGTTAAAAATTATGTTATTAGTTAAGAATTAAATGTTTTGTTTTTCATTTTCTCAATCAAATTATTCCTAAATTCCTTTTTTCCTCCGCAACGTAAAGAAGTCAGAAATAGAATATGCCGTTCCGATTCCTTTAAAATACTTCAAGATTCCAAAAAAACAAACAAATGAATTATTGCAAGTAAAATACGTTGCTATGATGCTACTGTAATTCCTTCATTGCCCAAGATGGTGAGATGTACTAAAAAGTTCCTTGATTAAAGTGGCTAAGTTGCTGCCAAGTCTCCTTTTTATTTTATTGCAATGATCGAAGCTTTAAATTATATTTTGTATGACACACTTCAGTTCAAATGAAACTTCTTTAACTCTAAAATAATTCCCCAACTAGGATTAATTTATACTCCCCTAATGTATCCATCGAAATTTGTTTTCGAAGTTCGCGGACTAAATGAAGGATTTAAACTTTAATTGAAAGTTTTCCGTACTTTCATTAGTATAATAGCAGCAGACGATATCATGTTTCGGAGCTGTCTAGTCAAAGCGTCAGGTTCATTCAGCTTTAACCTGACTCTCTCTCTATTTCGATCAATAATGTGTTAGCGTCAGTTATGGGTACAGTGAGTTCAAGAAAGGGATAATTTTTTGTTTATTTTTTTAAAATACAAATAGAGTTTTCTTTGTTGTGAAATTTTTATAGTTCTTCTTTTGAAATAGAAAAAGCTTTTTAGATTCCTATTTTCCATTATTATTTTTTCACAAAGTTTTTTAAAGACATCGAAAATTAAAAAAAGGAATTATATATAGGGAATAATGCATATAAGTAATAACCTAAGGCTTGAGGATTATAATAACTCTGAGAAAATAGTCATATATATGGAAATTGGAAATGGAATAATTTAGCTTGACATATTTATGTAGATAAATCTAAGAAAACTTAATAAAGACCTTCAAAAAAATTCAGGAAACGAAGCTTAAAAGTGAAGAAAAAAGTTTTAATAAAATTAATAGGGGGATTTTAGGAGAAAAGAAAGAAGAAAAAATATGAGTTCGAAAAAAATAATCTTCCATCTTTTATTTTTTATTCATTTTTTTAAATATTAAAGAAAGCTATAGAGTAACTAAATTACCCTTAAGTGTAAAAAGAATTTAAAATAATGCAGTTAAAAATATTTATTTTTAAATTGAATTATTTTTGGAACATAATCTTTTCCCTTATGAAATCTTAAAAAATGGGATAATAAGAAATTGTGAACAAAGTAATTCAATTGTAAAATAATTTTTTAATCTATTTTAAAGGGAAAAAATTAAATAATATATTAGTCACTAATTACTAACAAAAATATTGTAAATTATTTTCCATCTAATACTTAAGAGTTTGGCAAATATATTTTTTACTAGAGCCGGAACTAATTTCAATTTATGATTTTCGAAATTAACAGTTAGCTTGTTGCTATGAAACGTTCTATTTGAAACAAATTTTATTATTTCTATAAACAGGTAATTTTTTACATTCTTGAAAGACTGCTCGTTACATGCTATGTTTAATTTTTAAAAATGTTCTTTTTTTATTTTTAAAAAAACAGCATTACTGAAGCAGCGTCCCATGCAAACTATAAAAGCGTCATTGGTTTCATTTAAGTAATATTTATTGACCAAAAGGTTTCATTCATCCAACATAGTTCAAAATATGTGCTTAAGAAAATGAACACATCTTGTAAAGCGTGTTTTAGAAAATAGATATAGCATGATATATGATCATTTAAAAATATGATCAGAGCTAAAAATCAGCTTTAAAGAAAATAAACAGAGCTTCAGGTACATGTTTTAAAAATAGACATAGCTCAAAATTCGCATTGAAGAAAATAGATATAGCTTGAGGTATATGTTTATAAAAATGAACATATATAAAAATTCATATTAAGGAAAATAGACATAGCTTGAGGTACATGTTTAAAAAATGGCCATAGCTCAAAAAGAGTGTGGAAGAAAATAGACATAGCTTGAGATATATGTTTATAAAAATGAGCATATATCAAAATGCATATTAAGGAAAACAGACATAGCTTGAGGTACATGTTTAAAAAATGGTCATAGCTCAAAACGAGTGGGGAAGAAAATGGACATAGCTTGAGGTATATGTTTATAAAAATGAGCATATATCAAAATGCATATTAAGGAAAATAGACATAGCTTGAGGTACATGTTTAAAAAATGGTCATAGCTCAAAACGAGTGTGTAAGAAAATAGACATAGCTTGAGGTATATGTTTATAAAAACGAGCATATATCAAAATGCATATTAAGGAAAATAGACATAGCTTGAGGTACATGTTTAAAAAATGGTCATAGCTCAAAACGAGTGTGGAAGAAAATAGACATAGCTTGAGGTATATGTTTATAAAAATGAGCATATATCAAAATGCATATTCAGGAAAATAGACATAGCTTGAGGTACATGTTTAAAAAATAGCCATAGCTCAAAACGAGTGTGGATGAAAAGAGACATAGCTTGAGACGCGTGTTTGAAAAATAGAAAAAAATGAAAAATGGAACTCAAAATGCGTGTTTAAAACATAGAGATAGCTTTGAACGAGCACTTGAAAAATCGAATATAACTCAAAATTAACCATTAAAAAATTGAACATAGCTTTTGTTTCCGTTTCTTAAAATACTGTTATGACTATTGTATTTTAATAGAAGCAATTAGTTAATAGTTTTTTGTAACAAACCGTATCAGAGGTACCGTAGATGTTAGAAAATTACCTTGGTTGTTTCACATTTAAAAGGTTTTATTGAATATGCAGTTTCTTTAAAGTGTATTTTGAGCTATATATCTATTTTTTTAAACAAGCATTTTAAGATATATTCATTTTTATTAAACATGCAATTTGACCTTTGTCAATATTTTCAAATTCTCATATCAAGTTACGCTTCTTTGCTAAATATGCATTTCAAACTTTTCAAACATCCGTTTAAAATTATGTCCATTTTCTTTAACGTGCTTTTTGAGCAAAGTTTGCTGACGACTTTAAAATGTATTATCTTTGGATATTTAAAAAATGTTAATATGTTCTAAAATTTCAAACCATTGTTGATATTTATATTGAATTTATTAAAAATATTCCTTCAAAGTCTATTTTAAATGTATCAAATTAATCTATATAACATTTACTTATCATACAGTTGATAACTTAATTGTGTAACACATAATTAAGTTACTTTATTGTTGCTAAGTTCGGATTTTTTTTTCACTTTCAATTTTTTCTTGACGAAAGCTTTTATTAAAATTTTTTGTCTAAATGTTTGTTCATCGTAGGGTTACATGAAGGACCGGGGGGCATCATAATGGAAAGCCACACATTTTAAAATTGTTCATAAGAGCACTTCTAGCTAAAAATACTGTTATTTCCCTCTGGGCTATGAATTTTTCTGCGTATAACGCTGTAATCTAGTAAAAACTAGTAAATTGCATAACTGTAAAAAATACTAAATAACAGTTTGATGTAAAAAATTCATACATGAAAAAAAGTGTAGCTTATCATTAAATTGCTTTAAGACCTTCATATTTAAATTCCTTATTGAATTATTAAGAGAGAGTTTTAATTTTAACTACATTTTCTAAGCAAAGCTACAGTTTGAAATTAAACTTATAATTTATTGAATGGAAATATTTTTGATTCAAGTGTATGAACTAACTACATAATGTAAACAAAACCCAATGCACTATTTAAAATTTTTATATTAAAAACAGGAAGAAGTTTTATATTAAAAAAATTGCTATTTAGTATTTTGTATATGAAAAATTTATTTCAATTAAATTTTTCGAAATAACCATAAACATCATAAACATTTAAAACCCACAAACTGTACGTAACCTTTAAATCGTAATGTTCTTCAAACAATCATTAAAACCTTTTGATTGAAATCTAATTATATTTAGAATCTATCCAATTTAAAAGATATTCTGCTATAGGACATCATTAAATACTATTAAATGCTATAAAGTTTTTATAAATTACACGATAGCAAAAAAATTCGCATATTTTTCCAGTTCGTTCAAAAGATTATCGTAAAAATAGCTTTGTTTATCTATGATTCGTTGCAACTCCAATTTAATTTAAATTAATTAGATATCCTTCTTTTTTGAATTTTCGAAAACCAATTACAATTTGCTGACTGGGTTGAACAAACACAAATAATTATAGTTTAAGAGTTGAACAGCCGCTAGATAATTATTTTCTTTCCTAAAGATATTATAAAAAAAAATGAATAATTTATATCCTCTTTTTGAAGAATAAGTTATAGGTAATCTTATTCATTGATCACATGGAAATGGAAGAATGTTGGTTGAACAATTTTTATAATTATAGTAATAAATTGGGGTAAAATGAATAAAAGTCTTTCATACACAGAGAAAAAAAAATCGGGTGAAATTATTTTACTCTAAGGTACATTTCCGGTAAAAAACAACCATATTTCCAGTTAATAAAGTGAAAATATACGGTATTTAAACCATTTATTTGATAATTCTTTCATTCATTCGTATGATAACGGTTCAGCAAAAATTCTGGTTTTCAAAGTAATAGTTCTGATTAACACACATTTAGTAAAAAATACAAAATTGAAAAGTAAATTTAGCCGAATAAATGGTTTTTATGCCATGCTCTAAGGTATCATGATAAAATTTAAATATTTTACCACAGTTACTAAATTTTATTACACATTATCAAACAATATTTTATTGTTAATTTCACCAAAATTGTTACCACAGCGTTTTGGTTAAACTTACCGAGATTTTTGGTTTTCAAAGGTAAATTTTAGCATATTCTGGTAGTTTTGACCATACTTTTTTCTCAGTGTACTTATTCTTAAATTGTGAGCTTTTATACATCTGAAAAATAACTTTCATGATATTTTTATGATAGTGACGCATTTTTGTTGTTGTAATAGCTTTTAAATGAAGTTATACGCTTTTATTTATGACTCAAAATACAATTTTGAAAAACAACAATGTATAATACATATAATATAGTTACAAATTATTATTCAGAGAGCTTGAAAAAATAAAATCATTATACATTGAAAATAAAGAATACTACAAACCAGAAAATAGTAAAATTTACTTTATTTTCTGGCTCATTGAGAACATAAAAAACTAAGGTATTTTTTAATTCTGTATTTTTTTGAATATGAAATTTACGGTATTTTAAAAGGTACGATAATGATTAAGCTCTAGTTCTAATACTATGGTTTGATTCAAATTAATGTCTAAGCAAAAAGAAACAAAAAAAGAAAAAAACAGATTTTTGAAATTTGTTGTAAGACAGAGGGAATGAAAGTAATTAAAACCAGTTTGGTTGACTGATGAAAATTGCATGTGTTAATAATCTCCTGGCAATTCTTCTATGTGCACTTCGATAATTAAAGAAATTTGTCATTTTTCCTCCCACCTTTCTCAGTAAAGTATAAAACTATTTTTTTTACAAGTAAAACCTTAATAACTTCGAATTTGTTGGTTCTATTGACTTGCGATAGGGTTAATCCCTTTCAACGTAAAACAAATTATTGGAAACAATACCTCATTTGTCTAAAAAGCAATATATTATAAACTGTTTTTCAAGTGTTTGATGAACTCTACAACCTCATAAATGTAAAGTAAACACAGTAATAAATTAATGAGAAAAATTGCGAGAAAATTTTAAAAAACTATTTTAACTTTCCCTGAAATTATTTTCTTTCGTCTTTTATCAATAAAATTTTGTTTATAACACGTGAATCATAGAACACAAAACTTAAGTGATAAATAAATTCAGATAAAAATGGTCTCTTAACTTTTTTACGATTCTTGTTCAAAGGAAAAGAGTATTTTATATGTCTAGAATTTTATTTATAAGTCTATGACTATGATAGTTATCGAATATATTTTTTAAGGCTTCGTTTTATCTGAGATTTGTTTTTATTCTGGATTATGTTGTCTAAGTTGCATGTAATTTATTATGCTTATTGTGTAATATTAAACAAGAAATTTGTTTATGTGTTGCTTATAAATTTTAATTTAATAGTAGGCATAAATGATAATTTAATATGTAAATTTTATAATAACTAAATCCAATCTTAATCGAGGGATGTTTTTCTATATGTATTTTATTATTGCACAATATACACTGAGAAAAAAAAAAAAATCAAAACTACTAGAGTATGGTAAAATTTACTATGTTTTTGGCTCAATGGAAACACCAAAAAGCTTCGTAATTTTCACAGAAGCGCTTTGGTAATGATTTTGATAAAATTAACAATAAAATATTAGCTTATTGTTCTTTTATAACATGTGATAAAATTTGGTGATATCCTTATGATACATTAGTGTAAGGCAGTGCTTCCCAAACTTATGACTTTTGTGTACCCTTTCTAAATTTTTCGTAACGCTGTGTACCACTAATAAGAAAATGAATGTATTTTTTACTATAAAAAAATTGCGCTAAAGTTAAAAATCACAACTGTCTGCTGACACCACTAATTATTAGCTGTTAACTCTGTAAAAAATAGCCAATAGAAAAATTAGTAATCGTAAATTTTCTTGGCTAGCTTTTTTTTCTTTGAATAAATGTTTTTGAAATTTTCGTTTGTTGCAAGATATTTCGCATAAAAACGCGTACCCCTGCTAAACTGTTCCCATACCCCTGGGGGTACGCGTACCACACTTTGGGAAACACTGGTGTAAGGTATAAAAATCATTTATTTGGCTGAATTTAATTTTCAGTTTTGTATTTTTTTACTTAACGTGCTGTAATAAGTGATATAATTTTGAAACCTGGAATTTGAATTTGTTACCATATGAATGGAAAAATTTGAAGGCCAAATGTTTTAGTTTTATTAACTAGAACTTTTTTTTGCCAGAAATTTCATTACCATACAGCATTTTTTTCTCCGTGTATGAAAACAGTAACTCACTTATTTATTTTTTCACTAGACTACACATTTTAAACAGAAGTTAATAAAAAATTTCTCTAAACTTCTTTTTAAAAGACATTTTCTAATAACTATATTTCCATTTTTAATCAAATTAAAAAAAAGTGACTATATGTAACAAATTGTGATATTTTAACAAAATTGTGACATTGTCTACAAAAAATGTCTTTAGAAATCAGTTTACAATTTAATTTCACCATGTCCTTCCGTAATTGACGCATGGATAAGAATTTTTAAAATTATTATTGGCAAAATATTTATATAATTTTCGTTGAAGGTTTGTAAACAACACAGCGATCAAAAAGATCTGAGAAAAAACCACAGATAACGTCAAATATCCGTCGAATTTTTATAATTTTTCGACTATTATTTATCTAGTTATTGACGTTTTAGTTAGGAAATTTTATGTAGAAAAAATAAGTAGGGGAAGTACAATAGATAAAATTAAGTTTCGAGTGTTGATAAAACATTCAGCAATTTGTCAATGATATGCTGAGTTTAAACGGTATAGTATGGATACCGATGACTGGAGACCCAGATGCACAAGAAAATTCATCAAAGTATTATGTTCGTTAACTGAAATTGTAGTTTATCCTCTTAAAAATATCAGAAGAATGTCTTTACTATATTAAGCAAAGATGCTTAGACCTAAGAGAAAAACTGTTCAATTGGTTGTTGTGTCTGTTTGTAACCTTTCAAATATAAAGAAATTCCGAAAAATTAATTAATGCTTTCTATTGACTAATATATATATATATATATTGATTAATATAGATATATATAACTAGAATATCTAGAAAATTGTCACTTTAGGGATAGATTTTTTTCCGCTTAAATGAAAATTCTTAAAATCATTGAATAATTCTAAGTTTTTACATATTTTTATGAGCCCAAACGAAACAGCATAAGAGTCACATTTTAAATATTGAGAAATTCAGAAAATTAGTTTCTGGTTATCATTTATTAATGCAACCAAAATTTGTAAACAATTGTTAGTTTATTGATAGATTTTTCGTTTAAATTAAAAGCATTAAAAATCAGTGAATAATTCTAAATTTTTGCATATTTTTATGAGCCCACACAAAACAGCATAAGAGTAGCTTTCCAAATATTACGAAATTAAGAAAAATTAATTAATGCTTATTAATGATTAATCCAATCGATCTAAACAAAATCTAAAACATTGTCAAATTCTAAAATATCTGAAACATTGTCAGTTTAGTGCTAGATATTTTCGTTTAAATTAAAATCACTAAAATAAATGAACAATTCTAAATTTCTACATATTTTCTTGAGTTAAAACTAAGCAAAACAGGAGTAACTTTCCAAATGTTAAGAAATTCAAAAAAATTAATTAATGCCTACCAATGATTAATACAATCAAAATATCTAAAAAAATTGTTAGTTTAGTGATATATTTTTCGTTTAAATTAAAATCATTAAAATCAGTGAATATTTCTAAATTTTTATATATTTTTAGGAGCCCAAATTAAGCAGCATAAGAGTAACTTTCAAATGCTAAAAAATTAAGAAAAATTTGTTAAGCTTTATATTGATAAACACTATCAAAATATTTAAAAAATTGGCACTTTAGAGATAGATTTTTTTCCCTTAACTGAAAATCACAAAATCAATGAATTATTTTAACTTTTTACATGTTTTTATAAGCCCAAGCAAAGCAGAATTAAAGTTAATCATATTAAAATATTAATAAATCGTAATTTATTAGTTTCATTTCAACAAAACTGTATTTTTTCCGCAATGGCTTTTTCTGCTATTTTCATAATTACCATAGAGGGCGCTGTGAGGATAAAACTTAACGAAACAGCCGCGAATAACTATTACTAACTCACAATAGTCATAAAATACCATTTTATTCTCTAAAAGGGACATGATTGTTGTTTCATTTGACAGCAAAGCCTTTAAAAAGCAGTTTTGATATGTATCTTTATGATAGCAGTAAAATAAGTTTTTGAAACTAAGAATAAGGAGAAAAATATTTCAAATGATTTCGAATGGTGAGAGAAATACAGCAAGGCATGTTTTAATACTTCTTTTTAATAAAAAAATCCCTCCTATAAATTTTTCAGACCGCCATTAAAATACGAATTCTATTTAAATGAAAATCCCAATTTTTTTACAAATATATTCACTTTATATTTTATATATAATTACAACTTTGCAACCTTTCCTTTAATCGTGTCCTTATAAAAGTAACTATTAGTTTCAAAATAAATTAAGAACTGCTTCTTTCGTGCTTGTTAGCTGAAAATGTAGGTTTAGTCTACCATAGATGGCCATAGTCTTTTCAAATCGAAATAAAAGCACTAAGAATAGAGGTAAAAGAAATTTTATTCTACGTACTTCAAATTCCATTGCATGCACTCAACATATTTTGTGCAAACAGTAATGAAATATTGAGAACAAAATACGAAAAAAAATTTTTTTTTGTAACACTTCTTCCGAAAATGCGTTCCTTTAAAAGTAACGATTCCCGTTCCTAATAAAGTACCAAATAGTTTTCATAGATATGAAGAACTGATTCATAGAATATATACAATTCCTCGTTTATTAATTGTATGTTATTTTTGAAAATGAATTTTATGATTGAGTTATAATTACGTTTTTTACCTTTAATATAGAAGTTTTAAATTTCATTCAGAGGCTGAATCTATTACTGCAAAATTTTAAATAAATAAAAATGATTTCATGGACCGGCTGTTAAAAATAATTACATTTTTAATTATTAATATTTTTTGATTGAATGATTTTAACAACAAAAATGTAGAAAATAAAATGTAACTAAATTTTAATTATACTTGTTTGATGAAAATGTACTGCAAAATCTTATCAACCTTGTATGCACCATTAGCGGTGAGATAAATTTTCTAATTCGAGAATTTAAATCAAAAGAAAAGAAATCGGGCAATTATCTTTGCATTCGAATGCTGAAAGAAGTACCCCAACACTTTTTATTAACAAAAAAGAATAAATTTTTATTCATGAAATAAAAAACAAATCTCCAGACAACGATTAAAATACAAAATCTATTTGAATGTAAATCCTTAATTTCTTCAAATAACTTCACTAGCATACATTTTTGTTACAGTTCGTCTGATCGTGTTCCTATAAAAGTAACAATTAGTTTCCATAGATATCAAGAACTGCTTTATAGAACATTTACATTTCCTCGTTCGTAAAGAAGTTCGTAATGATGTTCCAAAATCGGAAATTCTCTTAATTACGCGTCCTTTTTGGTAATGATTTTTATGCTTCAGCTGTAATTACTTCGAAGACGAATCCTTAAAATAGTTTTGGGAGATCATTTGTTTAAACATTGTGCACAGTTAGAAATATATGTGAGTAGGTTTGGCTTAGGATTTGGCCAAATGTTTACCCACAATTTTGCCCTTTGAAATACTTCTACTTAGACTGACTTCGGAAATGAAAGGAAATTTTATGCTCCTTTGTATTAAGGAAGACGCATAAATACTCCCACCCTTTGACTGCTTGTAACACACTTTTGCGTTTGAAAGAGATGTGGTTATCCATCTTTAAAATGTGAATATAAGTAACTGTCTAAGAATATTTCATGCGTAAAGAAACTAATTAGAAATAGGAAATTTGCTTGAAAGATATAAATTTTCAAGAAACTTGTTTAGATTGTTAAGAATTAAGTTTAAAATGTTCTTAAAATTGAAACGCAATTCATTTAATTTTAATTAGATGTTTAAGAATGCAAATTAAAAGACGTTTGATAATTAGTAACTATATAGTATATATATATATATATATATATATACCGTAAACCGGGGCGAGTCTACCCATTTTAGTTTTATTTAATTTTCACTATTTTAAATTGCAAATAAATTTTTTTTTACCGACGGAGGACTTAGTTTAGACTCTAAGGAAGATGGAGCTGTAGTAGTTTGATCCGTTTTTATTTATTTGTCGTCTTTTTAACCGACCTGTTCAAACGTCTTTTGAGAGATTTGTATTGAAAATCAGCAAACTTTTAGTTGGTGCTCCGTAAGTATATTATTATTATTACTATTTTCACTTTGGTTAAGTGATAAACT
>NC_092215.1:29266901-29285792 GCF_043381705.1 Parasteatoda tepidariorum | reverse complement strand
CCCCATAAAAAGTAATCGAGGCTCGATAAATCGGGAGATCGGGGTGGCCAAGGGATTGGTCCACCACGCCCAATCCATCGAGCACCAAACTGCACACTACTGCCCTCTACCGGCAATGATACCAACCGATCACTCCATTTCTCTTTCCTTTTATTTCCCCTGTTTACGCCTCACCGCGTCACTTGCGACTATACATTCCTATACAATAAATCATTGTTACAATGTCCTGTACCTACCATTAAAGTTTGTACCATGAATTCGGGACCACCCTGTATATATATATATATATATATATAATTTTTTAAAATTAAACTGCGCTGAATTAATTAGACCTTATGTTAATGTTGTCGTCGGTCATTAGGAGAGAGGGTGTGTAATTGTTCCTATTTTCCAGTGGCGCCATCTATGGTCAAGAATTCGACTTCTGCCACACAGATACGCCGCACCCGTTTATAGGGCGGACCCATTAATGCATCTCTTTATTCATCCACAGATCGTAATTTTGTCCTGAACCAGAGAACGATCAATCTCCAATTCAGTACCCCCAGAGGTATAATTTGTTATAGGAGCATGGAGGACTTTGTGACTTGACAGATTTAACGCGATCCAGCCACCATTTACTACACGGGGAGTCTTCGGCTGGCTGGATTCGAACTCCCGGTCTCACGATCGTGAGTCCAGCGTCCTGTCAACCAGGCTATCTCGGCAATTAGACTTCATTAAAATGTATTATAAATATATTTTTAATTTTATTGGAGAGATGGATTTTTCAGAATATTTTTGTTACGAAAGTGAGAACATGTTATTTCAAAACTTGCTTTCCATATGAATCCAACTTTTGGAAACATGAAAAAAAGTTTGTAGCTCTGTCATAAACAAGAAATCTCGCCCTTTTCTTAAAGTAGACTTCTTTATAATCGATATAAGATGATATAAGATATATTCCCTAGCAACAATTTAACCTGAAAATTGGCACAATATAGGTCCTATATGAACATGCACCTAAGGACCATCATTGGGATGTTTAGGTTTTATAATATTGGTCCTATATAGGACCAGTATCGGCCTGTATAGAGCCAATATAAGGCCTATATTGGCTGAATAATAAATATAAGATATCGGGTGAATCTCACAATTCTGTATAGGGCCGAGATTGGTTTTAACCCTTTGCTTACGGCTGGTACAACATATGGACCTAATGTGATAGTACAATATGGAACACCGTAAGCAAAGGGTTAAAATGGAAGTAAAATATCGGGTGAATCAGATGTTTTATATAGGGCCAATATCGGAGAAATAACTACCCTACGAACCCTTATTAAGCCAAGATTTGTGAATATAGGTCAAATAAGGGCCCAAGCTTTTCTCTGCTAGGGTTCTATTGATAGAGTACATCTGGAACAACCACTTATAGTGTTAACGATATGTGGGATGCTTCGTTATCACTGCCCTTACTTTATATTTTTGTAATATTTGTTAAAATGAAGTAAAAGGAAGCACATCTGGGGTATTATGTTAATATTTATAAGAGAGGCGAGTAAAACCGCAATCAAAATATCACGAAATATTATCGACTTCGATCAGAATAGAGAAGGGAATTTTTATTGACTTCATAAATTATTCAATTAAAAACCCAGTTACTTTTCGGCATGAAGTTCGGCATGAAGATCTAAACAAAAGTAGGATGCCTATTGTTTCCATATGCCAAGTAAACTTGTTAATGTCTTCCTTGTTGTTCTGATTGGTCCAGAAAATGGGTTGCCAGAAGCTACGTCGGCTCAGGGGATAGAGGGCTCGCCTTCCATTGAAGTGAACTGGGTCGATCCCGGTGATGGCTGGTCGATACGAATTCCGCACCCGGCTTGCACTGACCACAGTGCTGACGTGAAATTTCCTCAGTAATAGACGGATCATGGGTTAGAGTCCCCTTGCCGTCAGGCTAACCGTGGGATGTTCTCGTGGTCTTCCTCTTCATGTAACGCAAATGCGGGTAAACTCGATCAAAAAAGTCCTCCACGAAGGCAAATTTCTCCCAGTACTCAATCCATGAGTTCCTGTGTCTTCTGAATTGGGTTCAAAATTACAAGGCTACGAAGTTGAACATTAGTAGTCGCAAACCCATAAAATTGGGTTGCCTGTTCAACAATGGTTATATTATAAAATAAAAAAAGTTTTTGCTTCTTTAAAAATTTAAATGTGACTTTGCCTTTATCTGCTCTTACAAGATATTCTATAGTATAATTTAGTGGTTTAAAAAATGAAAAATGAAAAGTATCGAGTGCAAATTCTACATTAACNATAAAATTGGGTTGGCTGTTCAACGATGGTTATATTATAAAATAAAAAAAGTTTTTGCTTTTTTAAAAATTTAAATGTGACTTTGCTTTATCTGCTCTTACAAGATATTCTATAGTATAATTTAGTGGTTTAAAAAATGAAAAATGAAAAGTATCGAGTGCAAATTCTGCATTAACTGAGTATATTTCTTATTTTCAAATAGTCACTTATTGTTACTGAACTAATTATTGAAATAATAAACCAGTCACTTTTAGCCATAGATCTAAGTTAAAAAGAAGATGTGAATAAAAGTTGGAGGCTTTTTGCTTTCATCTGTCATATAAACTGACTTTGATTGAATGTAATTTCTTCCTTACTCCGATTGGTCTTGAAAATAAATCTCCAGATTTTGATAATGTTTTTGCTTCTTTTTTCTAATTTAATATCACTTTGCGATATCTGCTCCTTCTTATTCAACAGTAAAATTCTCAAAACATTCATTAAAATGAGGAATAGCAAGCGCAAATTCTGTTAGAACTAGGAATATTTCTAATTTTCAAATAGTCTCTAATTTTCTACCAGCTCTTTTATCTTCAATAGTGAAGCATAAATAGCAATTTAAACTAACTTTTAAACTAATAAATATGTAGCAGAATTTTGAAACTTTATATTTTGAAGCTAAGTTAGTTTCAAGGTTGCTTTAATGTAAAACGGGCTACTTATAGAGAAATGTTGAAATTCGACCCTAACTAGATAACGACGGTTCATACAATATTGAAATTTGACTCTCGCAGAAAGCATAATTGCATAAAAGGAAGCTTGAAAACGTTTAACTTCGCCATGTTTAATAAACATAAATTAAGCGTTATAGGAAAGCCTTGAAATGTATCTAAATAAAATGTATCTAAGTTAAATGTATGAAAACATGAAAATAATATTCTGAAGTATTTATTTAAACTTAGAAATGAAAGAAAATTTTCAGAGAAGAAAGTATTAAAAATAAGAAATAAGTAAATAAATTGACTATTTTAATTATAAAAATAATACGATTGTCTTTTTTAAATTATTATTTATAGTGGTATAGTAAGTTTTAAAGTCAACTAAAATTGTCCAAATAATTGTTAAAACTGTATATTTAACAACAAGAAAAATGAAAAGAAATTGTTTAATTAATATTTTGCTTAAATTTTAATTAAATAAATAGGATAAGAATAACAGATCATACGAATAATTTTACGTGCGACAAAAGAAGATGTTTTAATTTTGAAACAAATATATCTAATTTTAATCACCTAAAAATTAATTAATTACTGAGAAAAAAAAATTCTGTAATGTACTGTTTTGTATGGTAATGACATTTCTTAAAAAAACCCCCATAAATTTGGTAATAAAATCCAAAATATATGGCATTTAAAAAATTCGATTAGTAATATTTTCGTCATATGGTATTCTGGTAATGTATTGTTCTGTATGGTAATGACATTTCTTAAAAACTCCATAAATTTGGTAATAAAATTCAAAATATATGGTATTTAAACCATTCAATTAGTAATATTTCCGTCATATGGTAGCGATTTACTTGAAATTCTGGTTTTCAAAATTATAGTTCTTATTTTCACACATTTAGTAAAAGTAAATTTGAAAGTGAAAAGTAAATTTAACCGAATAAATGGTTTTATGCCTTTTTCTAAGGTATTGTAATAAAATTACCAAGCTTTACCACATTTGTCAAATTTTATCACATATTATAAAACTATATTTTATTGTTAATTTTGCTAAAATATTTACCAAAGGGCTTCGGTAAAAGTGTACAGAGCTTTTTGGTGTTCTCATATAGCCAAAAACACGGTAAAGTTTACCATAATCCGGTAGTTTTGACCATACTTTTTTCTGACTGTTGAAAATAACAATTATTTTACTTGACAAAAAAGTTATCAGTCAATTAATAAAAACTAACACTTATTTTTTGTGCCAGATAATTGATTAATAAATTGGCAATAAAAATTAACGAATGTTTTTGGGGGCACATAATTAATTTTGAATTATTAAAGCATACTATTTTGTGAAATTCATAACACACAAAAAATTTAATTGTCTTAAATCTTCAAGTGTAAAAGTTTAAAAAAATTTAGAGATGATAAAGTAAAAAAAAAAAAGGGAATAATCCCTAACATTTATACTAAATTCAATTTAAAGCATTTTATGACGAAGATTGAAATTGGATATAACGTCAGTATTTTAAAATAATATTCGTCAATTCATATAACACCTGTAGGTCTTATTTTATTCCAAATCTTTTCATCTGTTATTTTGTTCTGAGACTCTTTTGAAAAGATCTTTTTTTGAACTTTAGAATGTTTTTCTTTTCAACTACAATACTTGCGAGGGAATAAAAAAATTCGAACTTGAAATGAATTAAATCTTCAAAGCCAGCTGACTTTAGGGAAAGGAATATTATTTCTATAAATTTCTTTTGCGAGAGATGAAAGTTTGAGGAGCAAGTTAAACAAAATATAAAATGTTTTCATATGAGCCATTCTCAATTCTTCTAATAACCTTATTTTTCTTTCTTTTTCTTTTTTTGGTAAAAATGATTTAATATTTATTAAAATTCAGTAAAAAAAAGGGTACTTTTAATGGACTTTAATGCGTACATTTATGCTTACATAACATTAGTACACTGTTAGTACTTTAGCATTAGTACACTGTTAGAAATTTTGGAGTGTGATGAACTTGTTCAATTTCTAGCAACCTCAATATATTTCTGATATCAACTATGTTATCGTACTTTTTTAACTTGAAAACGCTTCACTAAGATTCAAGTTGAACGGAAACAGTGTTCAATTTAACAAATTAAGGTTAAGCGAAATTGCATCAGATTATGGTTCAATGTACCCATATTATCCTAAATGGAGCCGATTACCCTGTTGGAAAATAGGGGGTGTGCTGAGCCATAATATAGTTCATATTTCTTGTAACCTCAATATATTTTGGATGTGAACATTGTTTTTGTACTTTTTAACTCAATAACTCCAGACGATGGTTAAATAAGAACGAAAACATAGCTCAACTTAACACCTTATTAGGATTAAGCAAGTTTGCACCATATTCTGGGTAAAAGTACCGATATTATGATTCTCTTTTGAACTGATTTTACTGAGAGTGAATAAACCAATAAAATATTTGATCATGATGAGCTACTTTTTAAATTTCTTTCTAACAGAAATGTGGAGTTAATTCTAAGAATATGTTAAGTAATTTTCGAAAATACTCAATGTCATTAACATATTTCATAATGATTTTAAGTATAGAACATTGATTTAGAAAGCTAAGTTTTCCAAGTTTGAATACTTGTATAATAATACTTGTCCAATTTTAGCCGCCGGTCTAACCGGAGGAGTTTTTTATTATTTTCTTCTCTCTGTAACGCTCCATCAAAAAGTTCTTTTCGAAGGCGGGTTTCTTCCAGTGCTTGATTTCATTGTCCCCTTGCCTTATGGGTTGAGTTCAAAACTACAAGGTTATGAAATAGTTAATTGATAATCGATATCGACCGGCTGTTCAACCACGGTGATAAAATAAGATAAAAAGTACAAATATGATGAAGTAAGAAGAATATCAATATATAACATTGCTGTCAATTAGACTAATTACCCCGATAATTACAAAAATCGAAATGAAACTTTTTTGGTTTTTCTCTACATCTGAAAAAATGAACATGGTCCAAATTTAAAAATTCTTTCCTGTTAATAACGTGTTATATAACATTACTGCTAAATAGGCTAATTACCCCGGTGATTACAAAATATGGAAATGAAAGTTTTTAGATTTTCTATTTATCTCATAAAGAACACATGGTCTAAATTTGAGCTTTCTAACTTAACGGCCAATATTGGCGAGACATATATATCTATATCTATCTATCTAAATATCTATCTATCTATCTATCTATCTATCTATCTATCTATCTATCTATCTATCCATCCATCTATATATATTTGTAATTATCGGTGTAATTAGTCTGATTGACAGTAATGCAATATAACACATTTTTAACAACGACAAAATTTCAAATTTGGACCTATCAGATTTAGAGAAAAACTAAAAACTTTCATTTCGATATTTTGTAATTACCGGGATAATTATCCGATTTAGCAGTAATGTTACATAGCACGTTATTACCAAGATAGAATTTTTAAATTTGGACCATGTGCTTTTTTCAGATGTAGAGGAAAACTAAGAAAGTTTCATTTCGATATTTGTAATTATCAGGGTAATTAGTCTAATTAACAGTAAAGTTATATAACACATTTTTACAAGAACTCAGATGTAGAGGAAAACTAAAAAAGTTTCATTTCGATATTTGTAATTATCGGGGTAATTAGCCTAATTAGCAGTAATGTTATATAACACACTTTTAATAAGAACTAAGCTTCAAATTTGGACCATGCGTTTCTTATCAGATGTAGCGAAAAACTGAAAAAGTTTTAGTTGGATATTTTGCAATTATCTGGTTAATTAACACAATTGACAGTAATGTTATATAACATGTTTTTGCCAAGATGGAATTTCCAAATTTGGGCCATGTTGAGATGTAAAAATAACTGCATAAGCTTCATTTGGATATTTTGTAACTATCGGAGTAATTAGCCTAATTGACCGCCATGTTATATACTGTACTATATGTTATATATTACTATATATGTTGACAGGAATGTTATATGTCTCAGAAAAATTTATTCAACGTATACCTACAATATAGGTACTTTGAACCCGTATACCCCACAAATGTGCTGCATCTTTAATAAGGTGATAAATTTAACCATGATTCCGTATAACTTGGACCTTATTATCGCGTAATTAAGTTCAAGATTGTTTAATTTTTAAGATGGTTCAACTTGCTATCATGATAAAAATGCTGCAAAATGTCTGGATATTATGGTTCATATTGATTAATTTGCGAGGAAATATATGGTTTAACTTGTTCCTAAGTTAAAGTTGCAGCAAGTCCACACACTTAAGTGAGTCATTGTGATTTGAAACTTCTAACAGTGAATGTAATATCGTTCAAAATTTATTAAGCAAATAAAAAAGAAGAAGAAAACTAAAAAAGAAGCAAAATAAGAAAAAATAAAGAAACGAGATAATAAGAAAGAAACGAGACGATAAACCTACACGCGACTAATTGTGCTAAAATGGAACATTTGTTTACATCTTTACTTTTAGTCTCTATTAGAAACAATGGATTTACGGAATAGCAAATTATTTTGTCACATCTTAACATCTGTTGCAGCGAAGGATTTCGTGATTAAATGCCTTTTATGGAAAGCTAAAAGCTACTTTTAAAGGTGAAGTCATGTTTTGACAGATTGCCAAAAATTATCAACCATTTCCATGTAATTACCATTGTCAGAGACGAACTTGGTGGATGAAAAAAGAGTTCTAATGTTTTGACAGTTTTTCGTCCACCACTCAGAAATCGACTTTTTTTTCTCGACTTTTTTTGATATTTGCATTTATTAAAAACCCCTGAAACTACACGAATTTTCGAGATTATTGTTTTGTTTCAGTGAGAGAAAGATTTCATTTCAATAATAACAAACTCTTAATAAAATCAGTTAAATGTTGAACCATAACGACGTGTAAATTTGCTACAACCTTAAAAAAATATTAAGCTGAGCAATGTTTCCATTCAACTTGTACCATAGTATCGTGTTATCACTATTATATGGTTCAATTTAGCTCTTGTTTTAAGTTGAAGCAATTTTGAAACATTTATGTTTTAATACACTACAAAATTTAGACTATTTTACGCTACAAACAAGTATGATATTTGTAAATCATATTGTTGTTAGAATCATACAAAAGTAAGCACAGTGTATTTCCTTTCATATAGTTCTAATTAAAATTGGAAATTGGAATTGGAATTGGAAATTGGAATTGGAAATTGGAATTGGAAATTAGAATTGGAAATTGGAATTGGAAATTGGAATTGGAAATTGGAATTGGAAATTGGAATTGGAAATTAAAATTGGAATTTAAATTGAAATTTTTAAAAACCCACTTACAGTAAAATAACTTTAAATGTTAACTAAAGTTGAAGTAAATTAAGTTGTCGATATTTTCAATTAGCCGGCCAGACGGTCGAGCGGTTAGCGTGTCTGACTGCGAAGCCAATGACTGGGGGTTCAGGTACCGCTCAGGGCATGGATGCTTCTCTCTGTGTGTTGCTCTCTATCGTGTGATGTGTGAATATGGCCCACACTATAAACGGGTATCTGTGGCTGTGTGACGTGGGAAATGTTGCTCGCCTCCGTGACTTATTTTCACAGGTGCCCACTGCGTAACGTGTTAAATGAGTAATACTTCCGGCATCTTCCTAGGCAAAGGACGTAAAAGTTCAGTGCCTGCCATTCGAAAAAAAAAATATTTTTAATTATGCTTTGTTTTAATCTCTAATCTCTAATTTCCCGTATCAGCGCTGTTAGAATTTCCGTTCTTAAATTACGGTAAAATAACCGTCAGCAGTCTATCCATCCGATTAACCGCAAAGTTTACGGTAAAGAATATTTTTTACCGTAATGGCTTTGAAACCGTTTACAACTAGTATGGTTAAAAAATCATGAATACAGAAGTAGTATACGGACTTTAACAATTTACAATTATCATGATTTCAAAATCGTAGAACGGAAATTTAACTGGGCATTGGAGCTAGGCTTATTGCTAGGTAATGGGCATCGGAGATAGCTTGTGGTTTATCAAATAAACGTTGGAATGTAGCTTAATTAATTTATCTGGTTGTTTCACCTATCGTGAGAGATAGGAAATACTAGAATTTTTGGGTTAATCAGCTTTCTGGTGTTGCCATCTATGCGTGAACGAGAGTATCGTATTCGAATATCCCAGGGTCACAAATTAGGAAGTGCAGGCCACTGGAAACTTTTCATGTGTCGAAAGGAATGGAGAAAATTATGTTGTGTCAACGCTGGGACTCGAACCCCCGTCCTGTCGGTCATGAGATAGACAGACTAGTCCTCTCTGCTATAATATGTACTTAGCTGCAAGGAACTAAGTGGCTTCATCATGTGGGCCTAGTTGGTACGATAGAACTCTGGTTTCTTAACCGTATTAGTTGAAAGCAGATAATAAGCGGTTTTCTCACAGTTAACAGTTTGAATACCATCTTATTTATGGTTATTGGATTGTTTTGTTTGAATATGGTAAAATAACAATTAAATAAATTGTTATTCAACCATTTTTTACAAGCCAACCATTTTGAGCCGCGTTGGCTCAGGGGATAGAGCGTTCGCCTTCCAATGTGGCGAACCGGGTTCAAATCCCAGTCGATACGAATTCCGCATCCGGTTTGTACCGACCACAGTGCTGACGTGAAATATCTTCAGTGGTATACGGATCACGGGTTAGAGTCCCCTTGCCGTCAGGCTAACCGTGGGAGGTTCTCGTGGTCTTCCTCTCCATGTAACGCAAATGCGTGTTTGCTCCATCAAAAAGAAAATTTCTCCCAATGCTAGATCTAGGAGTTCCCTTGTCTTCTGGATTGAGTTCAAAATTACAAGGCTACGGTGTTGAACATTAGTAGTCGCAAACCTATAAAATGGGGTCGGCTGTTCAACGACGGTTATATATATATTTCTAGCAGCCAAGTGTGTACAGGTNTAAGTTGCTTCATTAGGTGGGCTCAGTTGATGAGATAAAATTCTAGCTATTTAACCGTTTTAGGTAAAAAAATAGTTGAAAAACGATTTTTCTCACTGTTAATAGCTTCATTACTATCTTATTTACGGTTATTTGACTGTTTTGTTTGAATATGGTAAAATAACAAAGAAATAAATTGTCATTTAATCATTTCCAACGGTTTAATTCCTAGACTCTAATTCCGTTTTTTTTTCGAAGTTTAGATTTTGCTTCCCTTTTTATGTTTATATTTACTTATGCATTTTCCAGAGGTCTGAAAATATACGTTTGCAGTAAGCTGGAATGGGATGTGGTGGAACAAAAGCAGCACCTTTGCATCAGGTATGAGACATTTTTTTTAAATAAATTAAAAATAATTTTTTTCATGATTCATTGATCACATGTTTTTTGATGCCTTGAACCGCATGTCTAAGTTAAATAACAGTTTTATTTAGTCCCATCCAGATCTTATATTACTCTATTATAATTTAGTATTTTACCTGGACTAAGAAAGTTAATAGAGAACAATTTAGGTATTTGAAATACAGCACTTTCCCTTGTAAGGGTCACCTCTAAATATGAAATAGCCTATATTTAAGGGACTCTTCTGTTGGCAGCGGTTCCTTATAATGGGAGTTTTCATACGCTTACCTCTTTTAAAGGGACACTCTATTTGAGGAACACAGAAAAAATCTGAATAGAGGTAGAAATATACAAAATAAAAATATAAATATTGCTTGTTAGAGTGCTTATTTCCCTTTTTTGGCGATGATGAAGAAAAATCAGTAGAAGTGCAACATGTTGCAGATGCTATAAACTGAATAAAGAAATTAATAAATTATTGAATCTAGACTTCTAATTAAATTATATTTTTCAGCTTTTTATATAGTGTGCAAAAAAAATGGGCCAACTTGACTAGTGTTTGATCTAATGATCGGATCTTCACGTTCTAGGACTCAATCTGAATGAATTGATGGATAACTTCAAATAGTTCAGATGCTATTTTAAGTTAAGAAATCAGGCACAAAAACTTACTTTCTCTGAATAAACATATCTATTTTTCGACGGACAAACTTTAGATCGTAGCTGCAAGTTGGTTAATATGGTCCGAATAGTTAGGTAGGAGTGCGGTCTAAAGTTTGAACCCTTTAATGTTAATTCAAATTTTAAAAGTATGACTTTTTTAAAAATTTTATTTCTCAGGACTCATTCGACCGATTTTGCAAAACTTTTGCACGCAATAAATAAAATTAAAATTAAGGTATCCAAAATTTTAATCGCTCTTCTGACTAAACTATTGCCACCATATTTTCCAAATTGCAACTACTCCTATATATTTCGGGCAGAAATCCGAATCCGTTGTAAAACATATATGCTTATTCAGAAAGAATGCATTTTTGCGTCAGATTTCGCAGCTTAAAATGTCGTCTGCGTTAAATAATTAGCAGAATTGAGAACACCCCCTCGAACCATTCAGATTGAGTCCTAGAACGTGAAGAACCAATCATTAGATCAAAAGTTATCCAGGATGGTCCGTTTATTTTTGTACCTGTCTCATATGAATAAGAGATACCTTTATATAAAAGACAAGTGCACTGACAATGCTTTAAATATAATTCGCTCTCCAAATTTCCCTATTTATAACATTTTAGAACTATTGCACTTATAGGATTTAAAATTATGCATACAATAATTAGATAAATATAAAACAAATATACAATTTGTTATATCTAACAATCCAAATTCATCGTCATCAGAGCTATAGCTACTGTTAAATCAATAGTTCTAAGAAATTGAAGCGAAAATATATACTTGATGGAAAACAAAGACTCCATTCCCTTCAAAAAAAAAAAAACCTTTTTTTTCTTCAGGCGTCCAAAGTAGGCGCCCATTTTCAAGACTTGCCAGACGTGAATAAGAAAAAAACAAAAGTGATTTGAAACATAAACCGTAAAGTTGCCTAGAAAAAATGAAAAATAAAAAGCCAGAAAAACAGTGGTAACCAAGATTGAAACAAAAAATTTGTACCATCACCTAATTTTTTCAAAGCCAAAATAGTCTTTAGTCAAGTATATAGTTACTCGTACTTTTTGTAGTAGAATGAAATATACTCTTAAAAAACGGTCGAATATATATTAGAGCCTCAAAACAATTTTCAACCTTAATCAACCGACATAAAATAATGTATTGTGCTAAATCATTCAGAGTAGTTATAAAATAAATTTTTGCAGACAAAAAGCTTTTTAATTATGCTACTTGGTCAAAATTTATTTTGTCAGCGGGTAGAGATTAAAATAAAAAATAACACTTAACATAAGCTTTTAACCTCTAGAAATTTTTTTAAATAAGATAAATAAAGTTTTTATAACCGATATTATAACAGCCTATGCGCTTTAAATCCCGAGAAGCAATAAAAATCCTGATACTTAAAGGATTTTCTTTTCAAGTTTTATGATGTTTTTTAAGGAAGTTATAGAGTACTTATTTCACTTTTTTTTCAACACATGCTTTGGATTAATAAACTCGCTATTATTTTTTTACACTTAACATTTAAAAAGTAACGAGACGTTATTTTAGAAGTGAAATTTATTTTTAAGTGAGAATTTAATCTATCGATTGAAAACGTATTATTTTTATGGAAACAATTTTACATTTAAGAATTTTTCTTCATGTTATTATGTTTCATGCTTTACTAAATTTATATTAAGCAAAGTATTGATAATAAACGTTTTTTCCTTATAACTAATTCTAAATCTTCAATATAACATTATGCATTTGTTTGAAATAAATTATAAATTGTTCGTAAAAATAGACATTTTCGGTCGCTGAAAGCTAAATCTGCTGTAATGAGGTGTCTAGGTCAGTTTTGAAATCTGCAAAATAAGAAAAAAAGATAAATTAATCAATATTTAAAGTAATAAATTCATAACTGAATGAAATGACCAAATAAGTATAATATATATTGTATTCTTAAATTCGGCTCTTAATACAATAATATAAATCATTCTCAAATTAATTAATTAATTCTTAAAACTTTCTCTGTCTTTATGAAATAGCAAATAACATGAATTGTTCTCAAAGTAATAATTAAGTTCTTAAAATTTGAAAAAGGCAAAAATAAATAAAAGGAAAAACATAAATTAAGTACAAATAAAGGAACAGAAATAAACATACTATACGTTCACCAATTAAGAACCTTCCTCAATATCTTAACACAAAATGGTAGTAGAAAATTAACGAGACAAACACGTTGCAATAAGAAAAAAAATGGTTTAACCAGTAGGGTAAGTTGAACAAGCTTGAACAGGAAAAGAACAGCTTACCAAAATATTTGTTCATGTAAAATCTCAAATATAATTAAAAAAAAACATCGCTTTCGAATTATTTTACCCTAATCTTCCCTACTGTTATAAATCAATGGAATTATTTTACACAAATAAGCATATTAATATTTATGAACCAATTAATATAAGAATAGTTATGAAAGATAGTCTTGCCAACTTCCAATATGGTTGCCCCTATTGTAGGGTAAATTGATAATATACTTACAAAAAATAATTCCTTAAATATTAGTTATTGGATAAAATTATAAAAAAATGCCATCAACTTAACATCGCGAAAATATCCGTAATGTAATAATGTATAATGTATAAAATGTGCAAAAAACAGCATACTAAAATATATGTTAACATAAAATTTTAAACATAACTAACAATATCGTTTTCTGCTTATTTTATCCTAATCTACCTTACTGCTATAAATCAATAAAATCATTTTACATTAATAAGCATATCAATATATATGAACCAATTAATATACCAAAATATATGTTCATGTAAAAATTCAAATATAATTAAAAAAACATCGTTTTCTGCTTATTTTACTCTAATCTACCCAACTGCTAAAAATCAATGGAATTATTTTACGTAAATAAGTATATCAGTATTTATGAATCAATTTAAAATTTCATTTTTTGTTTTTATTTATGATGAAAGTTTTCTAAGAGACACACATCGACATAAAATTATGATTTATATTACACGAGCGTAAAAAGAAAGTAAAAGTAAATGTAGCATTTACTTTAACAAATCTACTGTCAGCATTTATTTTGCGAAAGTTAACAGACCATAAGAAATACCTGACAGGTTTAGGAAAAGGAAAGATTTTCTTGAGAATGAAAGAAAAAAAAAAGAAAAAAAAATCTCAAGGAGCAAAAGAAAAGTAACAGACAGCATTTTTTTCTCCTTTTCTATTTGTAAGGTAGGAGATTTCATCCGAATTTTACCTCCAAATCTAATTTCTGAACCGAATTCTCGATATGTCGTCATTGGATAGAAAGACAAGCATATTTCTCACTCTATTTTTGTATTTGCAATACGCAATTTGTACAGAAAAAATAGGTCCGGAAATGTAATTTGAAATGTTTCTATGACCAGGAACAGATAATGCAAACATTAAATTTAATATTCCAACTTTATTTCTGTATTTTCAGTTCGGAATTTTATGTACAACAAATATGTCTAGAAATGTTCTTATAACCAAGAACGGATAACGCAAATATTAATTTTATTATCCTCAGTGCATTTTTTGATATGCAAAATTCAACTTGTATACAATAAAATGTGTCTGGAAATGTGATTTGAAATGTTTTTAGAAACCAGGAACAGATAATACAAACATTAATTTCACTGTATTTTTTGCATTTGCTATACTTAATTTTGAACTGCTCGGCTGAGAACAAACATATATAAATGTGTTAAATTTCTCCAATAGAATAGAGTTTTTATGAAAATGAAAGACGATTTTCTTATAGTGAATAAATATTTTATTGAATTATATAGTGTCTATTATGTTCATTTTTTGTCATCTTCCTGGCAGTAGAATAATTACACTCTCATAAATATTTTTTCTTTACAAAAAACACTGATCCAACTGATTTTTTTTATCTCCTCATTTGAAGCAAAGTTTTTGCCATCTAAAAATTGCAGAGACCGTTACATCGTTGTAGACAACAATCCATTTCTCTTTCCAAGAGATGATGCGAATCAACAATGGATATTTTTTTGACATTTGAGAAACTAATCACAGACGTCAACACGACGGTGAAATTTTCCATTTGTTCATTCTGTTCTAACACCTTTTGCCATCTTTCTGGCAGCAGCATGATTGCACGCTCAAAGATATTTTTTCTTTACGAAAAACACTGATCCAACTGATTTTTTCTCTCTCCTCATTTGAAGTAAAGTTTTTAATATCTAAAAATTGTAGAGACCGTTACATCGTTGTAACAACAATCCATTTCTCTTTCCAAGAGATGATGCGTATCAAGAATGGATATATTTTTGACATTTGAGAAACTAATCACAGACGCCTACACGACGGTAAAAATTTCCATTTGTTCATTCTGTTTCAATATCTTTTGCCATCTTTCTGGCAGTAGCATGATTGCACGCTCACAAAATATTTTTTCTTTACAAAAAACACTGATCCAACTGATTTTTTTTATCTCCTCATTTGAAGCAAAGTTTTTACCATCTAAAAATTGTAGAGACAGTTACATCGTTGTAGACAACAATCCATTTCTCTTTCCAAGAGATGATGCGTATCAACAATGGATATTTTTTGACATTTGAGAAACTAATCACAGACGTCAACACGACGGTGAAAATTTTCATTTGTTCATTCTGTTCTAACATCTTTTGCCATCTTTCTGGCAGTAGCATGATTGCACACTCACAAAATATTTTTTCTTTGCCAGCAAAAAAAAAAAAAAAAAAAAAAAAAAAAAAAAAAAAAAAAAAAAAAAAAAAAAAAAAAAANAAAAAAAAAAAAAAAACTGATCCAGTTGATTTTTGACCTCCTCATTTGAAGTAAAGGTTTTATCATCTAATAAAGATTGTAGACATTGTTGTAGACAGCCCATTTCTTTTTACGAGAGATGATGTGTTTCAAAAATGGATATTTTTTGACTTCTGAGAAGCTGGTCACAAGACGTTAAAAGTTTCCATTTGTCCTTTCTGTTCCAACTTTTTTTTACCATCTTTCTGGCAGTAGCATGATTGCGCGATCATAAAATATTTTTTTTTCGCTGGGCAAAGAAAAAAAATGATCCAATTGATTTTTGACCTCCTCATTTGAAGTAAAGGCTTTACCATCTAAAAAAAATGTAGACATTGTTGTAGACAGCCCATTTCTTTTTACGAAAGATAATGTGTTTCAAAAATTGATATTTTTTTGACATTTGAGAAGCTAGTCACAGACGTCAACAAAAAGACAAAAATTTCCACTCTGTCCCAACATATTTTGCCATCTTTTTGGCATTAGCATAATTCCATGTTCATAAAATCTTTTTTCTTTGTTGGCAAAAAAATATTTATCCATTTGGTTTTTGACCTCCTCATTTAAAGTAAAGGTTTCACAATATAAATTTTTTTAGAGGCCTTAGCATTGCTGTGAATTAACAATTTCTCTTTCTGAAAGATGATGCATTTCAAAAATGGATAATTTTTTAATTTTTGAGAAGCTAATTACAGACATCAATCAACACGACGGCAAAAATTTCGTTCCACCAGGACATGAGGAATTCATATATCAAACTTTGAGATTATACCTGGGCGATTCTAATGATCGTGAACCGACGAATTCGATAAACTTAATCTCTCAGCGATCTCATGAGTTGCTATTCACCGATTTGCATCTATTAATGGTTCTATTGCGTCTTACTCAAATCCAACTGTCTTTGCAAAATGCGGTTCATCTTCAACATTAAAATTGCTGAATATCAATTTTTGAAACCAGTTTGGGCACTGGCATACTTTCAATACACATTTCTCATATACATCGGATATTTTTCTCTTGTTTGAACATCATTTTTCCTTTTGCATTGTAAAAAAGTGAAATGTGCCGAAAATGCTGTTTCACGCATTCCACATTTGAAAAGGCGCCAACTATTAGAATCAGTCGAATGTTTTCACAAGCAAGCCTTACTGTGTCAGCTATTAAAATATATAATAATTTTGAATCTTAAGCTGGAAGTTGGCAATGAAGAAATCCAATTAAGTCCTCTGTTTAGAAAAAAAAGGAAAATAATTTCCGAACGACCCAATACAAGGATTTCGCACTTAAAAGTAGCGTCTCATGCGTTAAAGTATGTAAATTCTACGCACGCTCAGCAAAACAGCTTATACATAACTCTTCAAACAGCCTGATCTATACTTAAATTGCGGCTATCAATATTCAACTTTATAATCTTACAGTTTTGAATCCAACAGAATTTTTTGTATCAAGTCTAGAGACACATTTGTCTTCTTGGAGAATTTTTGAATGAGCCTAACCCCATTTTCGTTGTATGAAGAGAAAAACCACGAAAACTTAACGCGGTTAGCCCGATTGCAAGAAGATTTAAATTCAGCAAGAAGATTCACGATCAGTTTATCATCGACAATATTTTGCGTCTTCTGTTTGTTTTATGAGAATCGGTTCTGCTGTCTGTTTATTCTTAATACCGTGATGAAAGCTCAATAAAAAAAACCTAAAATGGCTGCATAAATAGTGCTAAATCTTCTCGAATAATTTTTATGTGATGTAAAAATAAAACTTTTTTTATTAACTCCTAAACAAATGTTCAAAATTTTATTTTCTAGAATTTTTACTAAACATGAATAGGTTTCTTTATGCACTCTTAAAAAGTAAGTTTCTGAAGTTTCGAATTTACCGGGAAAGCTTCACATTTCAATTTTTTTTATAGTTGCTTCGAAAAATAAATTTACTGGATACAGACTTAGTTTTTGAAAAAAGAGTATTGACGTTTTCGGGCTTTAAAAATAAAGCGAAAACATAAAATGTAGCCATTTTATGACAATTTTTCTCGGAGCATAAAAGCTCTATTTGTAATATTTGTAAGAAGAGACTGAAGTCTGACAAAATGGAGAAAAAAGTTGCTTTTGCTTTAGAAATGCTCTCAGATTTCTTTAAATCTTATAAAAAGTTACTTCTATATTGATCAGTATGTTTTGAAGTATATGTTTAGTATGTTAAAATAAATGCTATGCATAACACAAATTTAAAAGGATATATATTGTAGGTTTATAGTTCTAAAAAATTAAGATAAGAAATATTGAAACGAGTCTAAAGCTTAATTTTTTTAAAAATAGAATTGTTAATAGGTAAAAGCCTTGCAAAAGTCTAAAAAAGTCAAAAAATTCCTTGTTTATGGATCAATAGGTTTTGAAATATATGTATTAAATAAAGTCTATACATAATAAAATAAAATCTGCGCATAAAGCAAATTTTAAAGCTATTATATTGTAGGTATATAGTTCTAAAAAATGAGATAAGAAATATTTAACGTGTCTGAAACTTAAAATTAAAATGTTTTTGATAATTTAGAATTTTCATTCTAAATATAAGTTCATGTTAAATTTGGATTAAGAATATTTTAAAATAACGATTATTAATTGCTTAATTCTCAATCTTAATTCATCATTCCTTTTAAAGTTGATAATTTTTATGGGAGTCAAGTTATAAGTAAATGAGAAAATCTACAAGAAATTTTAAAACTGCTTGTTTATTAAAAATTATTAAATAGAGCAAAGCTAATTTGAAAACATTTCTTTTTCAAATTGCAGTTTTCATTATTTTTATATGATATCTAAAATGCTGTCACTAATTTAATCTTCCCCCTCTTACCGGAATTTTTTTAGTAACAAAATATAGGTCAACAAATGATTTGCTATAATTTTGCTCCTCTTTTTCTATTCAGAATATTCCAAAATATATTTTTAGAATTCTTGACAAAAACGTGTTAAAAACGCGAGCATCGTTGGAGAAGGCACATTAAATTTCCTCACATAATGTTTAGGGGAACCAAGTACTACTACACATTATTATGCGACACGCAATTTATATAGTATTATATAT
>NC_092215.1:29224226-29266876 GCF_043381705.1 Parasteatoda tepidariorum | reverse complement strand
CAATTAAGAAAATGTAAAGTTGAGCACTTTTTAAAAACATCCAATGAAAAAAGCACCTTTAAGGGCTTTTGAAAAACGAAAGTCGAAAATAAGCACCTTTAAGCACTTTTCAAAAATGCTACGCACCCTGTATATATATTATGTATATATATATATATATTATGTATATATATCGTGTATATTTTGTTAATTGTTTTTTAACATCAATTCGTATTCAAAGGTGATTTTTAAAAACGCTCTCCTAATTGCATGCAACAAACGAACTGGTTTTGATTTGCCTTAATAGTAATTTACCTTGCCTTAATAGTAATCTGACTACCTTAATAGTAACTTGTCGTATTTCAATACCTTTTGTGCTCTCTGTAAGATATTAGTTTGCGATTCCTACTTTTATTGTGTACACTTATGTGAAATTTTTTTAAATTCTACTTAAGCGATAATTCTAAGAATTAATATTAAGGGTGGTGATTAAGTAACACCTTGAATAATTAGGATACATATACCACTGTTCATCGTAGCTGATTTCAATGCTACAATGATAAAATACCCCGAGGAAAAATTGGAGGTTTGTGTGTTATTGTTGTAGTGTTACAAGTATGCTATTTTAATGAATAGCATAAATACTTGTTTAAAGTTTTAAATCCACTCTGGATTTAACGAATCGTCGTTAAATCACGAATTAATCGCTAAATCGCCTAAACATGTCGTTGGTAAATTAGCTGCTTTGTTCTAATAGATTAAAAAGTGTAGGAATATGAAGCAAGCGTGATAATGCGCTAAAGGAGAAATAAATAGTCATGAGGCCTGTTTAACTGGAATAGTTTGAATGCATGATTATGTCAGATGGGTTCGATTAATATAGCGCTTGCTTGTAATATAGAGGACACAATTTTGAATCTCAGGAATGACTAAGTGCTCCAATATGCTCTTAGCATAAAATATATCGTACGTGGCCAGCAATCATGCATTCCATAAGAGTTTTCATCTTCATGTATTACAAGTATGAGTTAGTGAACCCAAAATGTGTCTTACACAGTCTAATGTGTCGCATATCTTTGGCTATTTGTCTAATATCTGTTGAGAAATTTTAAATGAAGTTAAAAATTTTATTAAATGAGAATTTTGAATTAAGTTAAAAATGACATGGAATAATATTGACGAGGACAGATATCGAGGGTAGATATTGATGTCGATACACTGAGAAAAAAAGTGTATTCAAAATTACCAGAATATGGAAAAATTTACAGTGTTTCTGGCTGCATGGGAAGACAAAAAAACCCGGTAATTTTTGTCGAAGAGCTTTGGTAATGACTTTGTTAAAATTAACCATAAAATATGGTGATGGCGTGCTGTTCTGTCGTGCTTAGCAAATCAAGCAATATCTTAAAGTTTTGCTACGGTGTTTTTCCTACACTGAAACACACATACTTTTCCAGCACTGGTGTTCCTTTTTGCTACACTGAAAAAAAAGATGGTCAAAACTACCGAATAATGGTAAAATTTGTCATATTTCTTGCTCTATGAGAATGCTAAGAAGCTCGGAATTTTTACCGATGAGCTATGGTAAGGAATTTAGTAAAATTAGCAATAAAATATGGTTTTATAATAAATGATAACATTTAGTAATTGTGGTAAAAATTGATAATTTTATCATTATATCTTAGATTAGGGTATAAAATCCCTTTTTTCGGTTAAATGTACTTAACGGTTTTATATTTTTTCTTAAATGTGTTGTAATACGAACTGTTAATTTGAAAACCAGAATTTTGAGTAAACAGTTACCATGTTAATGGACAAATGACGTATATTTCGATATTATAAACCAGAATTATATTTCTAAAATTTTTTTTTTACCAGAAATATTATCACCGTACTGAGTGGTAATTTTACCAATTATTTTCTCCGTTGAGAAATTGGGAATGATATCAACATAGATAGAAATCATGTGCTGATATCAACATGCATAAAAAGTTTGATCAGATATCGACGTAAATAGCAATCGTAGATAGATTTGGCCTAGGACAGAAATCATTGTTAGATATAGCCGTGGATAGAAATAGAGTTTAGGTACCGACAGAACTAAATTTCATGTATTTTTTTCTATCTTTGTTGCAAGAGCCGCGATTACTCGTTCGCCTTTCAATGAGGTGAATCGGGTTCGAATCCCACCGAATGCTAGTCGATACGAATCCGCATCCGACTTGCACCGACCACAATGCTGACGGAAAATATCCTCAGTGGTAGACGGAGTCCCCTTGCCGTCAGGATAACCCTGGGAGGTTCTCGTGGTCTTCCTCATCATGTAACGCAAGTGCGGGTTAGCTCCGTCAAAATGTCATCCACGAAGTCAAATTTCTCCTTATACTCGATCCAGGAGTTCCTTTGTCTTCTGGATTGGATTCAAAATTGCAAGGCTACGGAGTTGAACATAAGTTGTCGTAAACCCATAAAATTGGGTCCGCTGTTCAACGACGGTTATATATCTTTGTTGGAAGAAATAGAAGATAGAACACTCATGGACATACATGTATTAAAAGGAAGTAAAATGTTCGTACAGACAGATTAGGTGAAATAATTGAAATCAACTGGAACTTTTTAATTAATATAAATTGAATAATCATCAGTAAAAATTCAGAAAATATTTTTTCTCCTAGATATGATAAAGCCATCTCATTTTTATCACTTATGTTTTCTCTATCTTTTTGTCTGTTACGTACCAAGTGAGACGATAGCCTTACGAACAAAACATTCTACAATACGTTTTGGGACATTAATTTAAAAGATAAAACCTTGGCGCTGACATCCGATGAGAAGATAACTGCGAAAAATTCATCATGTTCTCTACCCTAATGGGATGACTCATCTATCTCAATTACTTCGTCAAGAACTACGCGACAACTGACAACCAACAGGAACATGAATATATTTTCTCCCATTTCCCTTCGGTTCTTCTGGAAATAAATTAAAACTTAGGTTCTAAGATTTAATTAAATATTAATGGAATCGATCTCTATTTATTGTAATTATTTTGAGCATTTTTAGGATTTAATTAAAGTTAAAACATTAAATGATTTAATGGTTAATAATTACAGTTATAAAATAAAAAATATATTATTATATTTCTAATTGTAATATAATTATAATATTTTTATTTATATTTATATTTTTGTTTTATTAGTATTATAATACACATTATCTATATTTTTCCCCTAATTTTTCTTCGGTTTTTCCGGAAATAAATTTAAACTTCAGGTCAAGGATTTAATTAAATATTAATATGATTTATCTCTATTTATTGTAATTATTTTGAGCAAATTCTAGGATTCAATTAAAGTAAATCATTAAATAATTTAATGGTTGATAATTATAATAATAAAATAAAAAATATATTATCATATTTCTATATGTAATGTAATTATAATATTTTAATGGTCGATTCTATCGAAATTTATGAAACAACTCTTCACCTTATTTCATTTTTATTTTGATAAATACTACAAATCCATAAAAAGGCAGAGATTTATTTACGCTTAATTTTATTATTATAGTTTAATTTATAGTTTATAGTTTAATATTTATAGTATAATTTTATTATTATTATTAATATTTATTATAATACACATTTATTTTTTCTCTCATTTTTCTTTGATTCTTCTGGAAATAAATTAAAACTTTGGTTCAAAGATTTAATTAAATATTAATTGGATAGATCTCTATTTATTGTAAATATTCTGAGCAATTTTAGGTTTTAATTAAAGTAAAATATTAAATAATTTAGTGGTTAATAATTATAACTATAAAATAAAAAATATATTATTATATTTCTAATTGTAATATAATTATAATATTTTTATTTATATTTTTATTTTATTATTATTATAATACACATTATAATTATTTTTTCCCTCATTTTTCTTCGGTTCTTCTGGAAATAAATGTAAACTTTAGGTCATCGATTCAATTAAATATTAATATGATTTATCTCTATTTATTGTAATTATTTGGAATAATTTTAGGATTCCATTAAAGTAAAATATTTAATGATTTAGTGGTTAATAATTATAATTATAAAATAAAAAATATATTATTATATTTCTTATTGCAATATAATCATAATTTTTTTATTTATATTTGTAGTTTAATTTTACTATTAATATTTATTATAATACACATTATAATTATTTTTTCTCTAATTTTTCTTTGGTACTTCTGGAAATAAATTTAAACTTTGGTTCAAGGTTTTAATTAAATATAATATGATTTATCTCTATTTATTGTAATTATGTGGAGTAATTTTTGGATTTAATTAAAGTAAAAGATAAAAAAAAATTAAAGTATTTTAGAATTATAATTATAAATAAAAAATTATCTTATATTATTTCAATTATACTTCTAAAATTAGAATGTATAATATTATTATATATAATTATTGTACTTATTGCACATATTATAATTTAATTATCTCTCATTTCCTTTCGCTTCGTCTGGAAATATATTAAAAATTTCTTCAAAGATTTAATAAAATATTAATAGGATATATCTTTACTAATATTAATTTGAGATATGTTAAGATTTATTTGAAGTAAAGCATAACGTAGTTTGAGACTTTTCATGGAAATTATTATTTTGCTACTGAAGTCTTAGAGCGAATATAAGTATTGAATTTGGGAATCTTAATATTCATCTCTAAAATCCAACCTTGAAATCAATAAATGCCTGAGTGAAATATCGGATATATTGTGTTTGTGGAATACTATTTAAGAGAGACTGCACGGAGGAAAGAAATTCTGAAAAACTCAACGTGCTGCACGTTAATGACATTTCAAGAAAACTCATAATTCTGGTTAATAAAACCAAAATTTACGGTATTTAAGCCATTCATTTGATGAATTTTGTACACATGGTAACGGTTTATCGGAAATTCTGGTTCTCATAATTATAGTTCTTATTACCACGCATTTAGTACTAAATACAAAATTGAACGTAATTGAATTTAACCGTATAAATGGCTGTTATAATTTGCTCTAAGGTGTCATGATGAAGTTTTCAAATTTTATCACATTTACCAGATTTTATAAAATAATATTTTATTATTAATTTTACCAAAATCATTACCGAAGCCCTTCGGTTAAAATTAATAATGACCGAGCATTTTGATGCTCCCATAGAGCTTAAAACACGGTAAATTTTATTATATTCTGGTAGTTCTGACCGTTTTTTTTTTTGTCAGTGTAAGAAGTAATCGCATGAAATATAAAACGCGGAAACCTCCCATGGTTAACTCTATAGGTTAACTTACATTTAAATTGTTTTATAGGAAATTTAATGAGAGAATAAGAAGTTTTCAGCCATTTTCTTGCAGTTGTAATTATCTTTCTTCTCATCCGCGTTTGCAGTGCCTAGAAAAAAAATTGCAAGAATTTTTCGATATTCTTAATTAAAAGAAATGAAAGTTTCCTAACCCATAATTGTTTATTTAAAATTATTTTTTAAGATTTTGAGATATCACTTCGCTAAAAATTTTCAAAGATCTAAATATTTAATCAGTTAATAATGACAGATTTTAGTTTGCAGTGGACTAAAAATGTTTTTTAAAAAACAAGAAATTTTATTTTATTTTATATCCGATATTGAACAGCAGACCCAATTTTAAGTTTACAACTATCAATGTTCAATTCCGTAGCCTTGTAATTTTGAACCCAATGCAGAAGACAAAGGAACTTCTGGATCAAGCACTAAAACAAACTAGCTTTCTTGGAGAATTTTTTGACAGAAAAAACCAGCATTTGAGTTGCATAGAGAGGAAAATCACTAAAATGTTCCACGGTTAGCCTGACGGGAAGGAGATTGCAACCTATGACCCGTCTATCATTGCAGGATATTTTACATTCGAACTGTGATCGGTACGAGCTGGAAGTAGAATTTGAATATACCATCCACTGCTGTGAATCGATCCTGGATCACCTCTCACCTGGTAGGCAAACCTGGTAGGCAAATGATCTATCCCCTGAACGACGGCTGGTCAAAATCATGAAATAGACATTTAAAAAATTTGGTAATGTTTACTAAAAATTATAAAATGAGAATTTTTCCCGAGATAGATTTCTCAGTAGTACAGTGCTCAAAGTAAAAAACGGACCCTCCTGAATAACTTTTGGTCTAATGATCAGATTTTCACTATCTAGGACTCAATTTTATTGTTTCGAAGGGGTGATCTCAAATATGTTAAGCATATATTGAAATAGCTACGTCATCAGACCCAAAAACGTATTTTCTCTGAATAAAAATATACTTTTTTTCGATGGATTCCGTTTTCTTACCCCTAAAATATTAGGGGTAGTCACTATCTAGGAAATATGGTTTCAAGAGTTTGGTCAGGAGAGCGTTTCATAGTTTGGACCCCTTAATGTTAGTTTTAATTTCTGCATATTTCACCATATCTCAAATTTTATTAAGCGAATTAAATAATTTTTAAACACAATTATGAAATTCCCTTACCCAAAGTTAATTCCATGTAAGAAATAATTTTTATTAAGTAATATGCAATATTTTATCACTTCATTTAATAACAATCAAAAAAATTTGTATTGTAAGGCACACAATTTTTACATCTTTTTAACGAATGCAATTTTATATAACAAAATATAGTTGCTGAGAAATCAAATTTTAAAAATATATTTTTTTCAAAGTTTGATTTCTCAGGAACTATTCAACCGACTTTGCACAAATTTTATATTTTGTCATGCAAAATTACACTCGTTAAAATTATGTAAAAATTGTATACCTTATAATTTAAATTTTTTTGACTTATTATTAAATAAAAAAATTTAAAGCAATAAAAATTTCTAAAATTTATATTGTGCATAAAATTACCTTGAGTAAAAGAATTTTATAATTGTGTAATTTTTTTTGAAATCGCTTAAAAAGCTTTCCAGATATGGTGAAATACGCAAAAAGTGAAATTAGCAATAAGGGGACCATACTTTGGACCGCTCTCCTGACTAAACTATTGGGACTATTTTTCTCCGATTGCAGTTACCCTCTATATTTTGGGGGTGTGAAATTCAAATCCGTCGAAAAAAAGATATGTTTATTTAGAGAAAGTATGTTTTTGGGTCTTTTTTAGTATCTTAAAATATCGTCTGCATGAATTAATTAACATATTTAGGGTCACCTTCTCGAATCATTAAAATTGAGTCCTAGAACGTGAAGATCCGATTATTCGATCAAAAGTTATTCAGGGTGGTCAGTTTTTTATTTCGCCCGCTGTACATAAAGCTTATTTCGACTGAATTGTCAAACACGAGTTATCTTGAATACTAACAAGCCCAAAATGATTGAAATAAAAGCTATGAGAATTCAAGAGTGATATTAAAAATTGAGAAGATCACAATCATGACAAAATCAATAATCCTTTCAGCTAAAACGGTTTCCAGTTCGTTGAAATCGTATTATTTATCTTTGCTTCGAGACGAAAGTTTCAATTTATTATAGTTTTTATTGTTCGATTGTCGATTCTATCGAAATTTATGAAACAACTCTTCACCTTATTTCATTTTTATTTTTATAAATACTACAAAGCCATAAAAAGGGAGAGATTTATTTATGTCTTGAAAGTATTTATGGAATAAATATATAATGAACAGGGAGTTTAGCAAAATTTGAACATATACATTTAATAACTTGCAGCTTTCAGTTGCGTTTTCTGAACGAACATGTAAAAAATGATATAAAACAACTACAGTGTTTATTTTCTAAAATTAATATTTTGAAGCTTTAAAATGTTAAGCAATACTAGTTTCAATCATTGATACCAATGAAATATTTTTTGTATTCTAGTACGAGACATTATTTGTAACATTGAAACATGTTTTTATTAAAATAGATAAATGTTTTCGAAAATATAAATCTTTTTATATAAAAGATTTGTTTTTAATACAAGATGTTAAGCAATATTCCATTCAATCATTGATGCCAATGAAATATTTTTTTTTGTTGAAGTTCGAGACATTATTTGTAACATTGAAACATGTTTTTATAAAAATAGATAAATGCTTCGAAAATAATTTTTTTTTTAAATAAGATTTGCATTTACATAAAAAAATATTTTAAACACTTACATGCTTCTTATTTTGTACATTTTTAATTTTTATTGGCTAAAATACTTTTTGCTATAAAATTTGCGAAAGGAAGATTAATTTGGTGCTCTCCTCTAATCATAAAAGTAGAAATTTCCCGAAAACAAAAATTTATTTTTAGTCTGGAAAAAAATATAAAATAACTATGAAAAATTAGTAAATGTTGTTTTTAATTCAGGCCGTTATTCATTAACTTCGAATATTAAATTAAAATGTTTCTTCAATTTTCAAAAAATTGTAACAATATGTCTTGTCAACAGTTTATAACTAGAACAATTGATTTATATAATTTTTTCCGAAATCAAAATTGAAAATTTAACAAATTATAGAATTGTTTTCTCCGAAACTTGCTCTCGGTTAGCAGTGATCGATAATTTGGTGAAATCACTTACGCTTTTTACTCTTTTATGCAGATTTTTTTCCTGGCTCTCCAATTACAAGCAAAAATACATTTGTGCCTTTTTTAATTATAAAAAAAAACAGTCTAATAATTACAAAAAAATCTGTTAGATTTATAGAATTATGTTTGTACAAAAATATATTTAAAAAAAAAACAGTTTGAAATTTTTTTTATTCATATTAAAAAATTCATCAATAATTGATTTTGTGAATTAAAGAAATTTCAATGATGAATAACTGTTTCGCTTGGATCTAAATAACCGCAAAAAAGCGCAAATTTGAAGAAAAAGAAATTGTTTGCAATGAGCCGTGTTTGGAGAAGTTTACTTTTAATGTAAAAAAAGAACACCGGTGTCTTATGCTGTATTTCATAATCACAAAATATTAAAATGCTAAATATAATATTTTTCACTTATTCTGATCAAATTTATTACAGAATGATGAAAAAAGTATGAAAAATATATTTGATAAAAATACTGCGTCAAAGAGCATAACGCATTTTCTTTACGCAATAAAATGTTCGACATCTCGATCTTTTTTTGTGTATCAGTATATCATGCTCGTGAGATTAGTGTTTTCCTCATGAGAAAAGCGTGATGCATCTAAACTCTTTATTCACCTGACTTCTAATTTAATGTAAGATGCTCGATAGATTGTAAACCTCCGATGATGCTAAATCTCGATGTATAAGAAACATTCAATTATTCTTGTATTCGTTGCTCTTGTTCATTTTCTGTACATGTAGCGTACCATCATACTATGAGGTAATAAAGGAGTCATTGAGAAAGTCGATATTAACACCACGTAGGCAATAACACGTATCCTTGTATTCTGTTATCTGTTGGAATTCCTTAAACTGGCAAAGTTTTTTAAACTGGAAATTCCTCATACATGGAAACAATAGTAAGGAACGAATTGATGCAAAAAGAGCCTAATTAATACTAGCCTAAAAGAGCCTAATTAATACTAGCAGAATTTGGTAAGATTTGAGAACACCGAATTCTATATGAGAGCACCGAAAAGCGTAGTAATTTTTACCGATGGTTTTGGCAGTTATTTTGGTAAAATTAAAAATAAAACATAATTTTATAAGTGATAAAAGTGATAAGTGATAAGTGATAATTTTATAAGTGATAAGTGATAATTTTATAAGTGATTTTATAAGTGATTAAGTGATAAAATTTGGTATAGGGGAGAGTCGTGCAGCCCCGCCCACTTAAGGAGAAATTGCTTATATTTCTGTATAATATTGAGTAATAATCAATATTTTTCTATGTTTCTATTGTTTTACCATCTAATTAAATAATGCAAAAAGAATAAACCAAAAAAAGAATAGTTTAACTTAAAAAAATAGAAATTTAAAAAAACATGTTTTTCAGCTCCTTTCAAGATGTGTCGGGTAGCCCCACCCAGTTACAAAAATTATGTTTTTTGACTGTTTTTTCAGGTATAAAGGAAAATGACAAATGTATTGACAATAGATAAACCTCATTTATCATTTTTGTCACAAAATTATTTTACTTATTACATATTTATATTGATATAACATGGTAAACTATTGTTTACCATGTTACCAGCTGCACAAATAATTGAAACTTTGAAAATAATCTTTTTTTAATATAACATTTAGTGTCCGATGGCCCATTGACTTGAAAAAATATTCTATACATATGAAATTGAGAGTGGGCAGGGGTACCCGACACTCCCCTATGTGGTAAAATTTGGTAATTTTATCATGATACTTCAGAGCATGCATCAAAAACCATTTATTCGGTCAAATTTATTTATCAGTTTTGTACTTCTTACTAAATGGGTGGTAATAAGGGCTATAATTCTGAAAGCCAGAATTTTCGGTAAGCCGTAACCATAAACGGAAAAAATAATAAATGAATGTACTTTTTACTAAATGGGTGGTAATAAGGGCTATAATTCTGAAAGCCAGAATTTTCGGTAAGCCGTAACCATAAACGGAAAAAATAATAAATGAATGTTTTTAATANTCTTTTAATATAACATTTAGTGTCCGATGGCCCATTGACTTGAAAAAATATTCTATACATATGAAATTGAGAGTGGGCGGGGGTACCCGACACTCCCCTATGTGGTAAAATTTGGTAATTTTATCATGATACTTTAGAGCATGTCATAAGAACCATTTATTCGGTCAAATTTATTAATCAGTTTTGTATTTTTTTCTAAATGGGTGGTAGTAAGAGCTATAATTCTGAAAACCAGAATTTTCGGTAAGCCGTTACCATAAACGGAAAAAATAATAAATGAATGTTTCAAATACCGTATACTTTAATTTTTATTACCAAATTTATGTTTTTTTTACTAGAAATGTCATAAACGTGCAGTACGGTATTTTTACCATAAAGTCTTTTCTTCGTGCATTAAAAAATTTTGACCTATCGTTATAGTGTAGCCACCGTAAGAGAACAATTGACCTTGACGAGTTCATTTCAGTGAGGGATGTCATCGTCATAGATACAATGATTCTTTTCGTTAATCACAATCTTCCTTAGAGAGCTTTTTTTAAGATCTTTCGCAAGGAAAACTGAAAAGGTCACAGTGTAAGCGTCATAAATTCGAAATAAAGCTTCAGTTTTAAAATATATATCCATACTATCTTGCCATGAAGAATTTTCTGGGCATTAATGAACAAATAGCTTAAATATTTAAAGAATTATTAAGCTTTTTAAGAAATCGCCAGTTTGATGACATTTTTCCTATTTGATGAAAATCATTAAAATTAATTGTTAATTCTTAAATTTTGCAAATTTTCATGAACTACAGACAATTGAGTGTTGAAATGACAAATATTAAAAAAAATAAATCACGAATACTTCACATTTTCACAACACTGGGGCTTTTTGAACCATTTTACATTTGCATAATTTTGTCCCATTTTCATAATTAGCTTAGAGGGAGCTGGCAAAAGATTAGCTAAACTTAAATTGGGATCATGAATAACTGTTACAATTTCACAACAGTTAGAAAAACATCTTAGTATTCGTATTATTTCATCTAGTGTCAATGCCTTCGAAAAACCATCTAAACCTGTGTGTGTGTGTGTTGTGTTTCTACAGCACCCCTATTTTAATTAATAGACTCGTATTATGATCTGGCCTTCAATCGTCTTCTTACGGTGGCTACACTATATAATGCCTTCAATCCCTTTAATTTACTATGCTTGTAGAAGATGCGAATAACAACCATATTTTAGCATTTAAATGCAAAAGCTTTTGTATCCAAGGTTTTCACTTTAAAATAAAAACATCTTTTATATTTACTTCTTAACATTAATTTGACACTCTTTTTGCATAACTTAAATAAAAATTTCGAAGCATCGAATCAGTTCTAATAGAAAATAAAAGTTTTAACTTAAAATAGTTCTATCGCTTTTGTCCAAAAGCTTTCTACTTATCCAAAATATATTTGATGGGGTTATAGCGTGTTAGTTATGTTAAGCATAACTCACATCCAAAGTTACTGTCAAGTATTTTAGCCATTTTTCTCAGCAAGGAGCATTTGTTTGAACATTTGTGCTAAATATATTGTTTTATTTTAAAATCACGTAATTTTATAGCATATTTTTGATATCTTTTCTTCTTTAAATAAGTTAAACTGCAATTTGTATGACTTAAAGGTGACCTCGTTTGAGTTAGCTGGGAATCCTTGACTTCATATTTTCTCCGGAAAATTAAGTTTAAGCTATTGCTTTGGAAAAAGTTTTACCCCCAAAAAATGTTTTGATGTGCCTCAATTAATTAAAATAGCATATTAAACTAAGAAAAATATACTACTTTTTTGAGCAAATGATTTTCGAACTTTAAATATTGTTTAATTTAAAGTTTTAAACTTGTTTTCGTAGATTTTCTCACCATGTAAAGTAAATGTGGGTTAGTTCCATCAAAAAGTCCACCACGAAGGCAAATTTCTCCCAACGCTTGATCCAGGAGTTCCCTTGTATTCCTTGTTTTTTATCGAAACATGGAGATAAATAAAAGTATGCCATTCATAAAATATTCATCCTCTAATTTAATCCAGGCAATATCGTTTAGTATAATTTAAATTATGATTTTAAAAGAAGAGGCATGGTTGCCTAATTTTTAAAGAAATCGTCAATTTGGCTATTTTTTTACTTCTGGATTGTTTTGTTATTGCTTACTTAGCATAGTTAAGTGATTCTTATTTCGAAAGTGTTGTCTTAGCTAACGAAAGTTTTTAAGTGATAATTTTTTGTGCATTGCAAAAATTGGAAAACAGTTTATTCATTACAAGGTAAAATTTATTTCAAAACTTATGTTGTTTTATATTTATTAAAGAATTTATTTTTTAAAATTGAATTAATATTCTTGGTAATACGATACATAGAGTACAACGCCCTGTGCTGTAGAAATCACTATGAATAGTGCTTGGAGCAAGGCTAGAATATGTAGAAAATACGTGAAAAAATTGCGGAAAGAAATGCAGGAAATTCCTAATTTTTAGTGATTTTTTTCCTATTTGACGAAAAAAATCCCAAAAATGTCCTTCTGTGTTACAAATTATTATGCTTTAAAATTTTACCTATTAAGACCTTCGAAAAAAATTAAACAGTTAATTCCTTGTCCTCACCAAAGTAAAATCATGGCTATGAAATTATTAAGCGGGTATAAAAAAGTGGGGTTGTTTTGAGAAAACGATGAATTGCGAAAGAAAGGGTTATTTTCGAATTCAGGAAGTTATTTTACATAGGAATAAGATAGAATAGCGTCGTAGCTGGTTTTCACGCTAAGCAGTGTTATTGGATTAAGCTAAAAACGTTTTTTTTTTAAAGCTAAATAAAATTCCCATTTTATTAGATAATGCCGGAAGTATAAGCATATGACAAGTCAAATTTCTTAAAAGAACATTTTTATTATAGCAGAAATTGTTATTGATGGATTTATAGCGTGTGTATAGTGTTGAGCATATTCTTATAAAAAATAAATTTCGACATTTTTCGTTAGTTCTTTTTCTGTAAAAAACCTGCTCTGAGCAATTATCTTTGATAGAGTTTGCTTGAGAAACTAAAGAATTTTTCGTTATTAATTTTATGAAGGAAAAAAATCATTAATTTCATGTTTTTAAATTTTGAAAGTGCGTTAACGATCTTTATGTTTAGAAAAATAGGTCGAAAAAAAAGTCAAAGTTATTTCAGGTTTGTATCTGATAAAAAAACAATTATTTTCTTTATATAAATATTTTAACATAAATATGAAATTAGTTTTTCGCAATTGCATGATGAAAAGTGTTAATTATAGAAATTTCTTGAAAAAATGGTTAAATAAACATTTTTTTAACTGTTATTTCACCTAATTCAAACAAAACAATCAAATAACAATAAATAAGATTTTATTCAAACTATTAGATTGAGAAAAACCGCTAATTACTGCCTTAACCTTATACCGTTAAACAAACAGTACATTATCGCACCAATTAGGCCCACCTAATAAAGTCAATTAGTTCCTTATAGCTGGGTACATACTAAAGCCGAGAGGGCTACTCTGTCAATCTCATGACTGACAAAACAGGAGTTAGAGTCCAGTGTTTCCTGCATTCCCTTCAACACATGGCGAGATTCCAGTATTCGAATTTATGACCCTGGACTATTAGAATATGATACTTTCATTCACTTATAGAGGGCAGCACCATAAATATATATAATATTTCCTATTTCTTACGATCGGGGAAACAACCAAATAAGCAAATTAGACCACATTACACAGATCATTTGCAAAAACGCAACTCAACCACAACCAAACTTCAAAGTCTATTACCTAACAAAAAGCCTAACTACAATGTCTAGGTAAATTTCTGTGTTAAGGTTTTGAAACTATGCTAGTTTTAAGTGGTTAAAAAATCCTTATAACTGAGCGGGCAAATCTGGCAGTTTTACCGATCAACAGAATGAGTGTTCGAATCCCAGCGTTGACACCATAATATTTCCTCAATTTCCTTCAACACATGAAGAGTTTACAGTGTCTTGCACTCCCCAATTTGGGTCCTGCACTCTCCAATCCCCATTATCTAACGAAAAGCCTAGCTCCTATATCCAGTTAAATTTCTTTTTTACAGTTTTGAAACCATGCTAGTTGCAAATGGTTAAAAAAACGTACAGTTTAGCATTCATGGTCTTACAACCATACTAGTTGTAAACGGTTTCAAAACCGTAATGTTAAAAAATGTTCATTACCGTAAACTTAACGGTTAATCGGAGGAGCAGTATGTTACCTGTTATTTTACCGTAATTTCAAAATGAAATTTCTAACATTGCAGTTAATATAGTATTTTCTAGTCACTGTTAAAAAAGGCTTTCTTAATTTTTTTTGTTGAAAAAAACTATTTCTTTAAATAACTGTTTTTTTAAATAACTGCTAAGTTTTATATGCTGCGTTGAAAATGCAAACAATTATAGACTAAACAATACTAAAACCAAAAAAAAAAACATTAAAATTGATTGAACTCAATATTAATTTCCTCTATAATTTGTTAACAGCCCTTTAAAAATCCCTCAGACTCCACAAACTACCTTAATCTAGCCAGCCCATGTCTAAAAATCTTCCCCTCCCTCTAGGGGGTGATAGCATCCATGCTGGGAACCTATCATCTAGCCCCATTAATGACTTCAACTATAAAAGGAGATGTTAAATTTATAATGACATGAAACTCAAGTACGTAAAGAGAATTACACAAACAGGAAACCAATACATTAACTCATTATCTAAACGAAACGACGATGTTAACTAAACATGGTAAGACTATTAGTCTGTTAATGCATTCAATTTTCACTGGTCGACCTATTGCTATATTAATGACTTCTAATTTCTACTGACAGTTCCATAAATGTTCCTTGCAGTGTAAGTTTTATTTAACTTACACGTTATAAGTGCGAGTTTAAAATGATTTCAATTTACTTGACATAATTTCAAAATAATTTGCAGGCAAGATTTAAGGTATGGTTTGGATATCTAAACGCCTAATCAAAAGGGAATTCATTAACCATTTGTAAATGGAATTTGAGTACAAGAATATGGTTTTGCAATATTAATTTGCATATAGTGTAAACACTTGTCGTGATGTTGTTGTGATGATGATGTTATTTTGAGCACTTGTTGTGATGGTGGCACATCACAAAGTTGAGAACTTCTCAACTTTTCACATTTCCACGCTTTAGAGAAATTTTTCAAGAATTTTTTTCTGATTTGTTAGCTCAGAATGAAAATAGTTCAATTCTAATAATTTTTTTTAATCAAAAATATGCTATATTATTATATAAATTACGTCTTTAAAATGAAAATGGTTTCTTCAATTATTAAAATTAATCTAACTTATGAAATGCAGTGAACAAAAAGCAAAGATCTAATCAGAAAATGAATTCAATTTACAAAAGCAAAAAAGAGACAAGGAAGTTAATAAACTATTAAAACATTAAATCAGAATGGAAAAGCGCCTAAAGCATCTAAAACCAAATTTGCTTTATTTAATTTAAAAATTCAAACAAACATTAAATCTGTAGAAATTAAAATATATATGTGTGTTTGTAAGACAGCTCTTCCTCAGGGGACACACTGTCTACAAGCACACAGGAGCCTTTCTGTTGTCAGTGGAAAAACCAAAACTGACAGTGCCCCGAGGCCCCATACTGAATAGTCAAAAAAGAAAATCATTACTATAATTGAAAAGCAGTGAAAATAATGAACAGGAAGCACTACTTAAAAATACATAAAGTGAGACTTAAAAATGAAACGCCTCCTTATAAATTAAAGTATAAAAATAAATATAGTAACAGTTACAGTTAGATAAATCACATCAAAATAAAATAAAATTTAAATTGCCGAATTAGTAAGAAAATATTGAAACCAAGTGCTGACACCTGTTTGAAAATCCTAAACAACGAAACAAAAATATTCAATGAGTAAAAAATTCTTCAAGTGCTGACACCTGCTTTGGAAAAAGAAATCCTTAATTTTCACGGCATAGGCCTATTTATGCGGGCTTCAATATCGCCCAAACTATTTTAATGTATTTTAAATATTTTGAATTAAAACATCAAAATTATAGTAATTAAAAGGAAAATTATTATTCTTTAAAGTAATCCTGAAATTCCCAAGAGCTGAGAGAAAATCTTTTTTATTATCACAAATAAATTTAAATCTAAGAATTTGACCAAAAATAATATTCTTTAAAATCTTAAAGTAAAGGTTGGAATTAAAATGTGTTAAACTAATTACTCTAAATTTAAAATCCCTTCTATATATATTTTTATATTTTGTTTTATAAGGAGGCGTTTCATTTTTAAGTCTCACTTTATATACTTTTAAGTAGTGTTTCCTGTTCATTATTTTCAGTGCTTTTCAAATATGGTAAGGATTTTCTTTTTTGTCTATTCATTATGGGGTCTCGGGGGCACTGTCAGTTTTGGTTTTTTTACTGACAGCAGAAAGACTCCTGTGTGTTTGGAGACAGTGTGTCCACTGAAGAAGAGCTGTCTTACTAACACACACATATATATTTTAATTTCTACAGATTTAATGTTTGTGTGAATTTTTAAACAAAAAACTAAGATATCATCCCCTATAACTTCTGATCTGATTATCAGATTTTCTCCCAATATTAATGAGCCAAAAGTTTGACCTTAAATATGCTAATTGATTAAAGATTATTATCCATTAAATTACGGAATTAAACACAATTTAAATAACGATTCTGACGCGTTCAGTTTGTTATATATATATAAAAAAAAATTTCTTGGTATATAAATTACGACGATAAAAAATAACTTCTTTCTTTATTCCTTTAATCTTTTTTAAATTTTGAAGTACACTGTAAAAAATTACGGTTAAGAAAACCAGCACTCAGGATGGCGGTACTTTTTCCCGTAAAATTCATTTATACCAGAACATGTTACGGAACAAAACTTTTGATATGCTGTAATTTTCACAGTAATACTCGTAATTACCGTAAAATCAATGAATCACCCTAATTAAATGAATATTACTGTAAAAATCACGATATAATATTCGCGGTAAAAATTAATCTAAAATGAATTTCACGGATGATGCTTCCAAAGAGCTTGTACTTTGTACCGTAAATTGATACGGAATTTGCTATTATTAAATAAAATTAAAATAACTGACTATTGTTAAATAAAATAATAAATTTTTTTATATAATTATGAAAGTATTTATATTTTTCAGTTTTAATTTTATGCAAAAATGTATGTAAATTTTTCTTGATTCACTTAAAAAGTTCGAAATATATATCGAAATACACAAAAGGTGAAATTAATTTTAAGGCGCTCCAAACTTTCGACTGTCGTTGGAAAAAAAAGTATGTTTATGCAGAGAAAGTACATTTTTGAGTCTGATTTCTTAATATAAAATATAGTCTGCACTAATAATTAGCATATTTCAAATAAAGCCCTCAGACCATTAAGATGAATTTTTTAGTACGTGCAAATCCAATCATTAGTACTATACTTCATATACTATTCTGTAATGTATATGTAGTATAAATACACTATAGATAAATTAGTTACATACTATTCATACATGGAGAAAAAAATTCTGGTAAAATAAACATATAGTATGGTAATGAAATTTCTGGTATAAAATCCATAATTCCAGTTAATGGAAAGAAGTATACGGCATTTAAGCTATTCATTTTTTGAGTTTTCCGCTCATATGGTAACAGTTTACCGAAAATTCTGATTTTTAAAATTATAGTTCTTATTACCACACATTTAGTAAAAATACAAAACTAAAAAGTTAACCGAGTAAATGATTTTTATCCCATGATCTAATGTATAAAGATAAAATTCCTAAAAAAAATTACGACATTAATCAAATTTCAACACATATCATATCTCATTGTTATTTTTATTAAAATCATTACCAAAGCGCTTCGACAAACATTACCGAGTTTTTTTGTATACATATAGCTCCAAAAACACCGTAGGTTTTTCCAGATTCTGGTGGTTTTGACCATACTATTTGTTTGGGCCTGAATAGCCTGGTTGATAGGATACTGGACCCATGTCCAAGAAATCGTGGGTTCAATCCTCGCCGATCGAAGACTCCCCTTTCAGTAAATGGTAACTAATGCACGTTAAATCTGTCAAGTCACAAAGTCTACCAATAACAAAACATACCTCTGGGGGTACAGAATCAGGAGTTTCCTTGTCTTCTGGATTGGTTCAAAATTACAAGGCTACGGAGTTGAGCATTACTAGTCGTAAACCCAAAACTGGGTTGACTGTTCAACGACGGTTATAAAAAAAATACCCTTTTTCTCAATTTTTTTATTTTGCACATTCTACATTAAAGACAGGGAAAACGATGCACCGAAAATATACTCTTCGAATACTGGTCAAAAACTTGCTCCCTAACTCCACAATAAATAAACATTCACATTAGAAATATTTAAAATTTATCATAATTTTAATGCATGGGGAATATGTGAGTTTGATGAATGCGAATTAATGTTTAGATGACATGCATATTCTATGGCTATTTATTAATAAATTAGACTTGACGCTTTAAAGGAAACATTACTGTTAACAATGATAAATTCATGGAAAGAGGTAGTTAGCTCAAAACTATTAACACTAACTATTCCAGGTTCAGCCGAAAATTTATTGTTATGGATTTCTATTGTAAGTAGAATTCGCAATGAATCAAAGGCATAATGAAATCAAATAAAGTGCTATGAAGCTTACTTCAACAATTTCGAGTTTGTGATTTAAAGATTTATGATAGCGAGTTCAACAGATAAATTCAGGCTAGGCTATATTAATCATAAATATTATTTAAATTCCTTATCGCGAGTATTTTTACGACCTTACTAAAGATTATAATATTAAAACGTGGAAAGAAAGACAGAAAATTATCGAAATGTGACGCATCATTATTAAATAAGACGTGTTTGAAAACATCAAAAATGCATGATTTTCCGACAAAGCTGACAGAAAACGAAAAGCAATTATCTGAATTAGTTTTAAATTTCATCAGACAATCAAACAGGTTTTGGATGCTTTCATTCTGTCTTCCTTCATATTAGTTTGCTAGATTTTAATAGTGTTTCCGTTTACTCCTCTTTCAAATATTAATTTGGAGTCACGATGGCTTAGTGCTTAAGACAATAAACTGTCATTAAGAATAACTGTGGTTCGATCCCCAGTAGCGGCTTGACACCCACCCAGCATCAGATCGATGGGTATCAGCTTGCCTGGGGAGAAAAGGTAATTAGAGCGCATTACTGACCATATTGCCAGAATCATACTGTTAGTCACGAAATCGTAGAGCCTTAACCACTGTGACCCCCAGGCCTACATCGGGCTGTTGCGGAAATGCCTTACCTCACTAAATATTAATTTGTGATCCATATTATTCCTAATATTATTTGTCTTCATTTTAACAAGGATTTGAATTTATATACAGTTGGACCTCTATTTAACGAAGTCATTAAATCCCGATAATAAGTTCGTTTTATGGAAAATTCGTTAAATGGAAAATCGCCTTTTGAAATACTTAAACAACACAAAACAGGTTTTAAATTCATAAATAGCAATTAATGCACCTTTATCTTGTAAACTAGTATCTACTATTTATTAATAAATCTTAAGGGGTCACAGTACCCAAAAAATGACCAAAACATCGAAAAAGTTTTTATTGTTTATAAAAAAACTTAAAATTATTTCAAATGCACTGAAAAAAAATCATCTCTCTCTCTGCATTTTTAAAAAAGTTATGAATGATTTTAGATTGTCCTAATACCGAAACTTGCTCAGCAGACAAACTTTAAAGTGCTTTTTCTCATAGGTGGTAATTTTGAGTTTTAATTTTAATCAAATCCCTAAGGAATTTTTTTCTATTTAAGATAAAGTTTTGAAGTAAACTTTTTTATCTTAAGCATAATACACTTGGTTAAACTGTGCATGGAATAAGCATTTTATGAGATATTACAATTTTTACAGCATTTTATATATACCTAACAGGAATTTTTAACCTTTTTTTGCCACTTTTTTACAAAAGAATCTATAAAAATTATTTTAATAGTTATTTAAAAAAAAATGAATGCACAAAATTGTTAAGATGAATATTGTTATCACTAAGAAAAAAACATTTTTTGAAAATACGTAAGAATAAATAAGCCTTAGGGATTTAAAAATTTTGAATTTTTTGAATTTTAAGAAATTAAACAGTTTAATTGTTTTTTGAAGATAAATTATTGATTATAAGTTAAATGAGCATGTAAAGCATCCACAAAATGAATGATAATACCTTTATTTAAAAAAATTGCTGCAAGGGTACTTTGACCCCTTAACCATAAAAGAAATCTGCATGGAAAGCAAAAATAGAGCAAAACATTATCCAGCATTATACTATCATGCTACAAACATTTTCGACTAAAAATTTATATTTATGTATAAAATTATAGCTGCATTTATTATAAAAGTAATTTTAAACATACTACAAGCCTTCCATATACATTACCACATGCGTTAAGTAAGTTTAATTGTTGCTGATAAAATACGTTAATTTTGTCTGAGTTTTTCGTTTGAAATGCAAACAAAAAGGGAAAGGATTTTGCTGCTTTGTCTAAAAGTTAAGTGGGTTTGAAAATCATTTCAAGGTCATTTCCCCCATAAAATGCGTTAATAAATTTGAAATGTTCTGAATTATTTTGGGAAACTGTTTGAAATATTTTGAAACTTTTTAAAAGTGATTCTCAAATAAAAGTTCGTTAAACAAAAAATTCACTTCGCTATTTGGAAGTTATTTTGCGAAGGAATTTTCGCGAAAAAAATTGCAAAATAGAGAAATTCGCAAAATGGAAGTTCGTTAAATAGAAGTTCGACTGTATATATATATATAAAACGTTCAAGCTTAAACATATTTTCAACTGAAAGAAAAGGTGTATGAAGAACAAGAAACAANCACTCTAGAATAATTGTTTACTTAATTATAAAAACAAACTTATTTAAGACATTTTTAATACAACGTGTAGCTAAACATTAAATTCTGGTAATTTCCAAAATAATTTTTCTATGCGAAAACAAATTATTTATAATAATTTTTGCTTGAATGTTTTTTTCCTGTGATGAAATGTCTTATAAATGCACGGAGAACGATTGACCTTATTTTCCAAGGTCTTGAGTTCCTCTTATGCTATATATTTATGACATCTATAGATTTTTTTCAAACTCACTCATCTTTGAAGTCACGAATATGCTTCACAAAACCTGTAAATATTTAAAAAGATATATTCCCCATTTATATCAAAATTTCACATAAAATAAGTGTCAAGAAAAGGAGAATTTGTAATTCGAGGAAATATCCATAAACTTACAAGATAAACATTTCTCCTTTCAAGAGGCATCAATATGTTGACAGGTATAAGATTAATCACTGGTTTATTCAAAATTGTTCAAAGATATTGGGAAAACAGGAAATTTTCTTCATTTAATAGAAAAATCAGAAAACCTATTATTTTTACTTGTTTTTATGAAAATGTCTGGATGATTGATTAATGCTATTTCATTAATGTGTGTGGACACGACAGAGAGTAAAATATGAGACATTCTGGAACAATTATTTGTTAAAAAAGATCTTTAGTTCTATTCAGTTCATTTTTTTTAAAATTTTGGCATTTGCAACAGAAATAAAAATTTATATCACCAGGAAATTAAATAGAGTAGTAGTTAAATTTTGCATTTTGAATTAATTAATAATTTTTAATGTCCTTTTATTAAAGACATTTAAACTCGACCAAGAAAAAATACATAGAATTATGAAATAAATAATTATACCATTTGGACTTACTTCAATTCAATGAACTTTTTTTTAAATAATAAATTTACAAAAATTGCTGATTTATGTTACTAGGAAATTGAATATTGCAGTCCTAATTATTGAAAAATTTAAATGTTCCTTCACTATGTAGTGTTTAGCACGATAAAGAATAAAGCATTAATTAAAAATTTAAATGCCTCTTCATTAATGATTGTTAGTCATGATAAAGAATAAAATCTAAGGCCTTCTAGAATAAATGTTTATAAAACACTGTCATACTTCCCTTTCCTTTAAATTTTTTTAAAATATACCATCTTCAAAAGAGATAACAGATTTATACTACTTGGAAGTAAAATATTGTATTAGTTAAATCAAATATTGCAGTTTTAATTAATTAGTAATTTTGGATATCCTTTCATTTATAAAACTTACACATAGTCAAAAATAAAATATAAAACATTTTGGAGCATTTATTTGTTAAAGAAGATCTTTATTTCCTTTTAAATCATTTTTTTAATTTTTAATTTTCAAAAGAAATAATAATTTGTGTCACCAAGAAGTTAAGTAGAACAGTAGTTAAATTAAATATTGCAGGTTTAATTAATTAACAAATTTCAATTTTATTTCTTTAATGAGAGTTAAGCCTGATCATGAATAAAACATGAAGCTATGGAATAATTATTTATAACGAATGATCTTACTTAAATTCTAAAGAATTTTTTGTAAATAGTATATCTTTAACAAAAATTGCTAATTTATGTAACTAGAAAATTAAATATTGCAGTTCTGATTGATGAAAAATTTTAGTGCTCTTTCATTAATGAGTAGGGACATGATAAGAAATAAAATATCAATTAAAAAAATTAGGTGCCTTTTCAATAATGAGTGTTGGTCATGATAAAGAATAAAATATTAAACACTCTAGAACAGTGTTTCTTAGCCTTTTTCGTATAACGGACCCCTTTTAAAAATTTTTAAGAGGTCACAGACCACTCCCCTGAGAAAAAAATAATTGTAAAAAACATCAATTATTAGAAAAAATTAAATTTTATTACTTTAATAGTATGCGAAATTTTAAAAATTAAAATTATTAATATGAAGGTTGTTACTGCTTTTCCTTAATTAATAAATTGAATTGAGGAATGGTTTTCGACAAAGCAACGCGTATATCATATTCAACATTCAATCGATTTCAATGTTCTGTTTTTATTGTCACAAGTGTGGATAATCCCGCTTAGAAATATCAAATAATATTAAATGAAATAATGATTAAATAATATTTGACATGGATATTAGAGGGCTGTGTGAAGTCCTCGCTGAATTTGTGGTATCTCGATCATGGGGTGACTTGCCGCTCACAAATCACCTAGTTTCAAATATGTATGTATTTTCACCTTTTAGAAAAAGAAGATCACTGTTATTTAAATATTATTGATCTAAACGTTTTAAAAATTAGAAGTATTCTGCGGAAACCCCAAAAATATGACCCATGGACCCCTAAGGGGTCCATGAACCATAGGTTAAGAAACCCTGCTCTAGAATAATTGTTTATGAAACACTGTCATACTTCCATTTCCTATAAATTTCTTTTTTAAAAATATTCCAACTCCAAAAAAAAGGAATTTTGACTACTTGTATACAGTTTTAATTGATTAACAATTTTTAACGCCTCTTCATTTAAGTGTGTTAAACATGATCAAGAATAAAATATGAGGCATTGTGAAATAAATATTTTTAACAAGTGATCGTACTTCAATACTATTGAAATTTGTTTTTAAATCATACATCTTCAACAAAAATTGCTAGTTTGTGTTACTGGAAAGTTATATATTGCAGTCATAATTATTGAAAAATTTAAAAACTCCTTCATTAATATGTGTTAGACATAATAAAGAGTACAATATCAATTTAAAAAAATTAAATGCTTCTTCAATAATAAGTGTTAGTCATGATAATGAATAAAATATTAAACAAAAAATTTATATGCTCTTTTACTTATAAGTGTTGCATGATAAAAAATGAAATTTTAATTAAAAAAATAAATGTTTTTTCAATAATGAGTGTTAGTTATGATAACGAATAAAACATTATTTAAAATATTTAAATGCTTCTTCACTAATGATTATAAGACATGATAAAGAATAAAATATTAATTAAAATATTAAATGCTTCTTCAAAAATGAGTGTTAGTCATGATAAAGAATAAAATATATTAGACATTCCAGATCAATTCTTTATAAAGTGCTGGCCTAGTTCCCTCTGATCTGAAGTTTTTTTGAAGAAATATTCTACTTTTAAAAGAAATAACAAATTTATACTACTTGGAAGTAAAATATTAGTTAAATTAACTGCACTAGTTAAATCAACTGCAGTTTTTAATTAATAAATTTTGATGCCCTTCATTAATAAGAGTAGCATAGTTAAGAATAAAATATGAAACATTTTTATATATTTTTTTTTATAAAAAGAGATCATACTTCTAATCCTTTGAAATGATTTTGATATTTAATGTTCTTAGTTTTAAAGTTTAGTTTTAGTTTACAAAATATTTAAATATTAAAGACATAAATAATAATATTTTTTAGTGGAAAATATCTTTTCTAAAGCATTACTTAGAAGTTTTTTACGAAAGTAATTTTTTTTTATTATACAAACAATTTAAACAACAAAGCAGAAAGTATAATAATAAATTAACATATTGTGTAGAACTTATTTGTTTTATTCGAGTTATGTACTTAATGCATGTTATGTTGTCAATGGTCAAGGTTTAGCTTAGGATCTTAGCGAACCAGGTTGAAAAGTTGATCCATTTTATCACAGCTGATAAAAATCTTATTTTGTTTGAAAAATATACATCAAGCTATAGATTTTATTTTGTATTTTAATCAGATTAGTTTTGTAAATTCTTTTCGTGTTTAAAGGCCAAACCTCTGATAAAATGTACATATAATACTTAATATTATTTAACCATAATACTACAACTAAAACTCTTAGTACCACTAATAATAAAAAGGTTAATATCATTATTTAATTATTGCAAACTAATTATAGAACTCAAAACCTTAATGAATTTTTAAAGTCTGAGAACCAATTTGTTAAATTAAAAGTAAATTTTCGATCCGAAAGAATTTTTTGAAATGACTTGTTCTAGGCAGAACAAGCTTTTATTGTTTAATTATTAGTAGATACTCTAACTACATATCTAATAACTAAAATCTTTACTGATATAACTAAAATTAACTAAAACATTCTACTGAGAAAGAGATAGAACTAGGAACATAGTTTATAAAGATTTAACGAAATTTCCTAAACTTGGTAAGAAAGTAAAGAGAGAAAAAAAAATGTAACATGGCTACTTACCAATCTTGAATTTTGGAAGCCTCTAAATTTTAGCGAGCTGGGTGGCCACCCTGCTCACTCAATCCCCAGCAAGCCCCTGTTAATAGTTTAAGTTATGAATGTACTTAAAATTAATGAATGATTTAATTTATTTATGTTTTTAATTTAATACATTAAAATAATAATGTAGTAATATTATTGTTATTAATTTTAAATTTAAAATTATTTGCTTAATTTATATAATTAAGAGAGTTTTTTAATAATCAATATTATTTTATTGTTTTTATGTAAGTTTAATGATAACAGAAAATTTGATAAGTTTTAAATTAATTTTTTCATTATTTAGAAAAATTGTTAGAGCTGTTTTTTTTTCAATTTATTTCTTTGCTCATTTTTTTAATTACTAAGTTTTTTTACTAAGTTCTCTTACATCATTTATTAATTAGTTATTTGAACCTATTCTTTTAAAAAGGCGTTTATGAACTTATTCGTAAAAAAGTTTAGAAAACAGAAAAAAATTAAACTTAATTAAAAATGCGTTACACAGTATTTAACGCGTTATCGAAATAATTTTTTTGAGTAAAAATATCAATTGACAAAAACTGAAGAGAAATAGAGGGGAAAAATTGATGATACAGGTATTATTACAATCATTGTGGGCTAAGTAAAACCAGATGTTTGATAATATTCCTTGCCCTAAAAAATCAGAAAGAAAAAGAGATTTTTCTTTTTAATACTACTAATAACAAGAAAGTCTTCTTTTTTCCAAGTTGAGTTTGTTGCTATATTCTTGTTTGTCCTTCAATTAGCAATTCAGACAAGTTCTACTTCCGTCTTGTCCTTGGTTTCATAACCATTTTAAATTGCGATATTTTTTAATTATCTTATTTGAAGTAAGATCTTCTATTAAACTTAGTTATAAAAACGTTTAAATTGTATAACATTAAATTATTTAAATTAATTACATTTGTGTCTATCTGACATTTCGTAGTGGTGCATAAATGTATCAGTTTCCATTTCTTTTTTATTTAATAATAACAGTGTAAGTTAAGTTTTAATTAATTTATTTATTTTCTGCTGTTTAGCTTGTTGCCATTTTAGCTTTAATAACATCAATTGGGTTCAAGGTACTAATTTTATCTTCAAAAAATTACAGATCGTAAAATTTTAATTTATTTAAAATTGAGTTTTTACTTGATGAGTGGAGCAAATTCCATTTTTTCTTCATATCTTCAAAAACGAAAAAAACAGTGTTTTAAGGGCTTTAATTTTTTATTTATACTTTCATTATCGTGTAAAACTACGCACGATTGTTTTTAAATAATATTAATCAGAATTTAAGGTTCTTCTAAATGTTGCTACACCGAGAAAAAAAATTCTGGTAAAATAACCGTGCTCTATAGTAATGATATTTCTGATTAAAAAAAACATAATTCTAGTTAGTAAAACCGAAATATACGGTATTTAAACCACTCATGTGGTAATATTTTCTTTCATATGGTAATGGTTTACCGGAAATTCTGGTTTTCAAAATTCTGGTTTCTGATTGAAACATATTTAGTAAAAAAAACTGAAAAGGAAATTTAACCGAATAATTGGTTTTATGCAATGCTCCAAGGTGTCATGATAGAATTACCAAATTTTACCACATTCACCAAATTTTATCACATGTAATAGAACCATATTTTATTGATATTTTAACAAAATCATTGCCAAATCGTTTCAGTAAATATTACGGAGTTTTTTGGTGTTTTCATGGAACCAGAAACACGATGAATTTTAGTAGGTAAACTGGTAGTTTTGATCATACTTGTTTTCAGTGTACCAAATGCTTTCATATTAAATTACTTTAAACTCTTCAAGTTAGTATCTGTACCGATCATAAACTTGTTAGTCGTGCATAAGTGTTTCAGTCTTTTTTTTTCATGTAACAGTTTAGAAGTTTTATAAAGCTATAATTGAGTCCTTTAATAAGATTTACTGATTTTGTTTGTTAATTTCAAAACTATTAGGCCGATAAAAAGGAAAACAGAAATTCAATGCATTAACTAATAAATGGTTCTTTAATACAGATCACGTTTTTGGTACATCCAATAACAATATTATCGTAGAAAACATTGTACAAATCCTGCAATACAAAATCATAAGTGCACTGTAAAAAATTCCGGATCAAATAACGGTATAAAGTATCGGCACTTTGGGTGTATCATCCGTAATCACGATTTTACGGCAAAATCCATTTTTACCGTAAAATATTATAGTAATAATTTTTACAGTAATACTTATTTAATTCGAGTGATTTAGTGATTTTACGGTAATGATTGTTGAAAAAATTACCGTCTATAAAATTTTTTCTTTCGAAACATGTTCCGGTAAAAATGGATTTTACTGTAAAATGTATCGGCTCCCAGAGTGCGGTACTTTTTAACCCCTTAACGATCGGTTAATTTTCAAGAAAACGGTCATAAAAGTACCTATTTTTTGGCTTTTGTATTTATATTACGAATTTGATTAGTGCTGCAACTAGTTTAAAATAAACTAACTATCTACAATTACCTTAAAAATATCCTGGTACTGGCATCAGGTATGTAAAATGAGAAATAAAATGTTTTCCGGGCAAAAGAAATGAATTATAGATAACTAATTCAATTACCACGAATTCATCTAATTCATATTCGCGTTACCACTGAACACTCCAGCCCGTCAATATCACGGGAGCGAGGAACAGCTGGTAAAATCTCACCCCGTCATTTTCACGGGAGCGAGAAGGAAGGGGTTAACGCAAATTTAATCCAGAATTTTTTACTGTGTATGTAAACCAAATGTATTGTAAACAGACTTGTATTGTAAATATGTGTTACCTAAATGTATTGTGAATAGAAAAAGGTCGCAATCTCGTATTATTATTCACTAAAGAAAACATTTTAGCATTCCATACAATAAAAACCAACTGTTTTTGTTTATAATTTCCAAGAATCAAACAAGAGCGAAGAAATGGGAGAAAAAATTTCAGCACGGAAAAAAAAATTCGAATGTTCACAGTAAAATTGCAATATAACACGTTATATATATTTTAATACTTCCAAAACATTATTGTAAACATTATTGCATTATTGTAAACATTATTGTCACTGCAAAACATAATTGTAAGAATCTTGCGATGCAATAAACATAAGTATTCTATATTTAATGTTCACTACCAATCAAATGCGCAGGATATTTTCCAGATCAGGAAGTGGCTTCTAATTGGCCATGTAGTAGTTGTGAAGTGATCTGTCGGTAGCTAGAACATTGATTTGAAACATCGAAAAAGACAACAATGACCAAGGACGGAAACTCAGAACTCATTACCTAAAGTGGTGGGAAAGAAGGCCTTTGACCTCAAACTCGGTGAATTATTTAAGCTGAGGTAATTGGAAAGGGTAACACAACATTCAATAAAATAACGTTGACAAGGGTAATATGGGGTATTTTTTTAAAATGATTTGTGATCTTTTTTCAACCAAGAATAGGCCTATTTTCTTCTAAAATACAGCAATTTTGCGAATGATATATTTTTATGGAAGTTGTTGTTTCATGTATGCCTACTGAGATGCTTTATTTAGTTTTTTTCATTCTTGTTTTTAGGGCAAGAAATAATAGGCTTATTTTTCAAAATTTTTAAAGAAATGCAAACACTATTTTTTTTAGAATTATTAATTCAGAGACGTTTTTCTTCCTAAAATTCGATGCTCTATTGCTATTTTTTTTTCTTTAAAGATTCACGCTTCAATGCGGAGCGTGTATCACAGTTTTTAAGATTGATATTTATTTTTAAAAAATGTGTCGAAAAAAGTAGGCTTCGACGTATAAATATGCAAAATGTCTTTTGTAATATTAAAATTTAGTCTTATTTCGTCACACAACTTCTACTTTCATTGTTTTAAGAAGTTACAGCTGAAATGTAAAGCGGGCGACAATATTTCAAAGATTGACATTTGTGAAAAATATTTTTGTCAGAAAAAATGGGATTCGTGGTCGAAATATGCAAAATGAATTCTAAATATTTTTTATAGTATTAAAATTTCGCCCTATTCACCTCTATAAAATACTGCATTCTACACAAAGAAAAAAAATTCTGTACTGTAATGTATGGTTATGACATTTCTGATTAAAAAAACAACAACATAATTCTGGTTAATAAAACCAAAATATACTGTATTTAAAAAATTAGTTTGGGGTAATTTTTCTGTTCAAATTGCAACGGTTTCGGAAAATTCTGGTTTTCAAATTTATAGTTTTTTTTACCATACTTGAAGTTAGAAATACGAAACTTAAAAGTAAATTTAACTAAATAAATAATTTTTATACCATTCTCTAAAGTATCATGATAAAATTAACAAATTTTACCACATTTACCAAATTATATCACATATAATGAAGGCCTATTTATTGTTAATTTTACCATAGTTTTTACCAAATGACTTCAGTAAAATTTTCGAGCTTTTTGGTGCTCCCATAGAACCAGAAACACGGCAAATTTTACCAACAACAAACACGGTAGATTTACACGGCAAATTTTAAATTTTACAGTAGTTTTTACCATTTTTTTCTCACTGCATGAGATGATAATATTAAATATAAAGTTTTTCAAAATATAAATATTAAAATCTGATTCAATTAGTAAAATTTTCTTTAAAAACTGAATTAAATATTTTTTGTGTAAATACAACAGAATATAAACATAAAAGTTACGTAATTAATAGGTTGACTTTTATACTATTGAAATATTATCCCACCTAATTAAGAATATGAAACAAAATTAATTAAAACAGCGGTGACTAGAAAAGATCAGCGTCAGCTGTGTTGAGGATAAATACCCGTAAACCCCATGGAATGGAATGAGGGTAATTGTTTTTAGGGCCTCACACTCTATTTAGGCGAAAGTGGTTCTAAATGAAATCTGTTACTTTATTATGAGAAACTTCTTCTTTATGATTCCGCAAATGGCTTCCACTATTATCCAATATATCCAAGTGGCTAATTTTTATCCCCTGCTTATTCCTTAGGTGTAACATTATCCCTAAAAAAGATATTGTGACGCTTTTTGATAAGTAAATCAGTGGCCCCACCTCACAATTTCTAATCCAGATAAATTTAGTACACAAGTATTTATGTTCGCTAGAATAGGAATGATAGAATTAAAGTAAGGCTACCGGAATGATTTGGAACAACAGTTCCTGAGAATATGTATCTTGATAATATGCTCAAGAACTGCCATGATATTATGTTCCTTTTTAATATGTTCCTATGTGTCTTTATAATAAACTTGAGCACATTTCACTACAAAAATATTACCCGAAACACTTTTCCCGAAATTAAAAAATCGAAAAACAGCATTTCCCCGGAATTAACCGAAGGAAATAAATTATTAAAATGTGGTTTTGATTTGTAAAACTTAAATTTAAATTACAAATTTGTTTTTGTTTATAATTCTTTAGAAAGTTTTGCTTAATTTTTATTTAAAAATATTGAAATAAGCGTTTAAAAGTGTAAAAATATGCTTTTCGTCTGATTTCTTAAAAAAAAGAAAGAAAACAATTCTAAAATAGGAATGATAGAATTAAAGTAAGGCTACCGGAATGATCAGGAACAACAGTTCCTGAGAATATGTATCTTGATAATATGCTCAAGAACTATGCTATGATATTATGTTCCTTTATAATATGTTCCTATATGCTATTATAATAAACTTGAGCACATTACAATACAAAAATATTCTTTGTTTTTTTCTGAATTTCTCTGTATGTTTAACGGCTTAAAGTCCTTTTGTTATCAGAACGGGTATTCTCCGTTTTTTATCCTGATCTTAAACGGATTAAAACCGTCAATTGAAATTCTAATTTTTGCCATACAGTTTTGAGTTCTGTAGTTTAAATTTTCCTTTGCTCAAATCATTTTAGAATTACCTGAATGATCAGGATAAATTTTTCCTGAGAATATGTATCCTGATAATATGCTCAGGAACTATGCTATGGTAGTATGTACAGTAAAAAGTGCCAGGCAATTTTTACCGTAACTTGATTTGGACTTCGTTTCGGTGTGACTTTTTAACCATTATTTCAATATTTTTCTTCAAAAAAGTATTAAATTCAAATTTTGAAATGATTTCAAATAAAGAAATTAAATCTCTGCGATACAACAAACATAATCACACTGTACAGAATCATGGTTAAAATTACGTTATGAAGTACCGGTGCTTCGGGATCCGTAAAATCCAATTTACAGTAAAAATTTATTTTTACAGTAAAATGCAAATATAATTTTTAGAGAAATGTTTATTTTATTAGAGTGATTCAGTGATTTTATGGTAATTAGTTATGCAAAAATTACGGTATAACAGATATTTTGTTCCGCAACATGCACCGGTAAAAATGGACTCAACAATAAAAAGTGCCGGCAATTTTTACCGTAACTTGATTTGGACTTTTTTTCAGTGTTACTTTTTCACCATTATTTCAATATTTTTTTTGAAAAAGTATTAAATTCAAATTTTAAAATGATTTCGAATAAAAAAAATGAGAGATGTGGTTTCATGACTTGAAACAGCTTTTTTAAGTATCATTTATTTCCACCCGATTATTCTATGGAAATGCCATTTTTCGATTTATTAATTTCAGTTAAAGCCTTTTCTTTTTTCTGAAGAATTGTTTTCAATAAATCACTGAAGATGAACGGCGATTCACTTTAAAATTCAAAAGTAATTACGCTTAACCAAGAACATCTATCAATTTTTTTTGCCATGAATGCGAAAGTGGAGGCTCATATTTAAGGACATAAAAGTAGAATTACAGTGAATTTAGCTCTTTGCACCGAATCACGATTATTGATTATCCTTACATGAGTGAGTTTATATTTTATAAGTGAAAAATGATTTCCGGTTTTCGAAAAATAAAATAAAATACAGCGGAAATTCTTTTCGGAGCAAACAAGGAAAATAACAATTACGTTTATCAAAAGTAATTGACTTTATGATCAATAAAGTCACGAAGTTTTATCTATATCTGTTGAAAACTTATAAATGCGGCAATCGAAAAATGTATTCAATAAATATGATATATTTAACTTTAAGATGCTTTTATTTGAAATTTTTTTAAATATGCTTAATATAAAATAAGCATTGCGTAAATTTACTTTTTAACCTATGCATACATATAGTATGCATTATCTATATCTGTTGTAAACTAATAAATGCGGCAATCGAAAAAAGTATTCAATAACTATGATATATTTAATCCTAAAATGTTTTCATTTGAAAATTTTTTAGACATCTTTAATATAAAATAAGCATTGTGTAAATTTATTTTCCAACCTATGCAAACATATAGTATGCATTATCTAAAATAAATTACCACTATCTAATTTGAGCATTGCCTAATTTATCCAAACTTTACCTAAATATTAACTTATGGAATAAAATTAAACTTATTAAAAATAATTGATTGGATGATTACTAAATTAATGAGGTTTCATTTATATCTGAATGCTGCATTTTCGGTAATGGAAAAAGCTGTTTTTAATGCAATGATATAACATAAGTTGAATTTTTATTAGAAACCATTAAAAATATATTTATCCTAACTGAATCATTTTCCAATTTTATTTCCTAGCCTAAGAAAATTTCTAAGTTACTTAACTATTACCTTTTGTTACCTAAGACCAATCTTTACACCTAAGAACATGTCAAATCAAACTTTGCAAATATATTATCTTGTTTTGTTGCAAATATATTTTTTGTTTTGTCTTGTTGCAAATCAAACTTTGTAAATATTTTATATTTGTCATTATCTTGCCAAAGATCTTTGAAGATTGACAACCAATTTAAAAACTGAAAACTAAATAGATTGAGAAGTAATGAATGAGGCATTTTCTGAAAAGAAGAAATATATTTGAAAACTATAACATAGCATAAGCTATTTTTATTGGAAAATAGAAAAATTTTTAATTGAATCATTATCTAATTTTATTTCCTATCTTATGAATTACATAAATAACTTACAAGTTGAATTTTTATTAGAAAATATTAAAAATCCTATTTGAATCATTATCTAATTTTATTTCTTATCCTATGAATTACATAAGTAACGTATAAGTTTAATTTTTATTAGAAAATATTAAAAATCCTATTTGAATCATTATCTAATTTTATTTCATATTCTCTGAATTACTTAAGTAACGTAACATTATCTAAGTTACCTAAGACCAACTTATATAATGAGTCATTATCTAACCTGAGCATTCCTTAACTTATGAGGATTGACAAAAATACATTTCTATTCCGTTTAAGAAATGCCGGAACAAAAACTGATAAAATATAATATATATGAGAACCTTTTTCGATTTAGTTGGAATGACAGACATTCTTCTCTAAATTTGTTTTCTAACTATTGTCTTAAAAACTAAATTTCATTTAAAATGTAAGAAATATTAAACAGGATTTAAAAAAAAATGCATTCTAATTGATTTTTGACTAACTATCTAAATATTAGAAAGAGCATATCAGTTTTAAATTGAATGATACCTAGTAATGCAAGTGTAACTTTCATATTGTTATTGTCACACAATTTTACAATAATAATATTTTTATAATAAGATAAACAAAGAAAATAACTGATTTAAACACATATAAAAATGAGTGAATGTCATGTTTATTGCACAGACAATAACTGATTTTTTTTTTAAAAATAAATATCGGTTTTAAAACTGCATTAGGAAATATTATTATTATTATTTTGAACTTTGCAAATATTTAGAACAGTGTCATATTTATAATTATTCCTTTAAAAATTTTTGCGATATAAATAATTAAGTATGCAGTGAAGTGTTAATATAGTAACACAAAATAACTAGCCTAAAATTAGCTTTAAATTTTTTTGCGATGTAAATGATTTTTAAGTATGCAGTGAAGTGTTACTATAGTAATATAAAATATTTAGCTTAAATTTAACATTAAAATTTCTTTCGATTTAAATAATTTTTACGTATGCAGTGAAATGTTAAGATAGTAACACGAAATAATTAGCTAAAAATTAGCTTTACAATTTTTTGCGATATAAATAATTTTTACATATGCAGTGAGGTATTAATATAGTAACATAAAATAATTAGTTTTAAAATTTTTTGCTATATAAATAATTTTTAAGTATGTAGTCAGGTGTTAATATAGTAACATAAAATAATTAGCTTTAAAAGTTTTTGTGATATAAATAATTTTTACATATGCAGTGACGTGTTAATATAGTAACATAAAATATTTGTAACGAATAATATACTATAATAGTAATAGTTTTAGCTTGCTGAATCTGATATTTGATTAATGCACATTTATTATGTATCTGATATCTGATTAATAACCATTTATCATGTTTTCATTAAAAATTTTAATCACAATTTTCTCAATAAATTGCATCCAACAATGAGATAATGAATAAAAGCAGGGTCAAAACTACCAGAATATGATGAAATTAACCATTTTTCTGACCTTTATGGGAACACTTAAAAGCTCGGTAATTTTTACCGAAGCACTTTGGTAATGATTCTTGTAAAATTAACAGTAAAATATGGTTTATAATACGTGATAAAATTTGGTAAATGTGGTAAAAATTGGTAATTTTATCACGAGAACATAGAGCAAGGTGCAAAAACTATTTATTCGCCGAAATTTACTTTCCAGTTTTGTATTTTTCACTAAATGTGTGTTAATAGGAGCTATGTTGTTGTTTCTAATGCTACTTGCCAATACAGCAAGCCTGCTTGGTCAAACCAAGCGTATTTAAGGAATAGGGTGTATTTCTTGTTTTTCAGAGGTGCCATAAACACTTCAGCCGTACACACGTCACAAGCCGCATATACGGCGGAACCTATCATACATCCATTTATTCATCGATAGATCATAATTTTGACCCGAACCATAGAACAATCAATCTCAATTTAGTACCCCCAGAGATATGATTTGCAATGGTAACATAGAGGACTTTGTCACCCTACAGATTAACGGGCACCAGTCACCATTTACTACTCTGGGAGTCTTCGGTAGGAGGGGATGAAACTCCTGATCTTTTGAACAAGGGCCCAGCACCCTACCAACCAGGCTACACCAGTCAATAAGAGCTATAATTTTGAAAACCGGAATTTCCCGTAAACCGTTACCATATGAGTAGAAAAGTTAAAAAACCGAATATTTTGGTTTTATTAACCACATTTTAAAATTTTTTTTTACCAGAAATGTCATTACCATACAGCATGGTAATTTTACCAGAAATGTTTTCTCCGTGAAGTTTGAACTAAATCTCCTCCGACATTTCCAAGAAAAAAAACTTTTTGGAAAACATAGCTTTTATATATTTTTTTTTTCACAATTAAAGTTTCTCCTTTTGTAAAATATATGTCAAATTTGCGAAGTGGTTAAATTATAAATATATACTGAAACATATTGATAATAGTATCGAATGTTACTATGGTTAATAACCCAAACGACATTTTCTCTTCAATTTTATGATCTAATATTCCTCGAAAAAGATACTTATATCTTTTATGGCGTAATATTTTGTTCTCTTTTTTTTCTTCTTCTTTATCCTCTTCTTTAATACTTCGTAAAACTTACATGGCAAACTTCCAGACATTATTCTTGGCCTTCAATTGAGAGAGTTCGAAAAAATTTTCTTTTTCTGTCGACGCCCGTAAAGGTGATAGAAAAGCCAAAATCGATTGAGAGTCGTTGAGTATAATGAAGGAATATTCAAATAAATCCTTATAATATTTTAATGCGAGATCTGTAGGAAAATATTTCACAGCAATTCGAACATTTGCAAATAACTTTGGCTGAAAAAGAATGGGGCTTACAATTCTTGTTGCATTTAAAAAATTATTAGAATAAATTTTTCATTAAATTTCCTTGTATGCAAATAAAAAGTTTTGACATGTTCTGTTTATGTTAAAAAAAATAAACTTAAATCCAAAATCAGTATCTTCTTAATTTGGAAGGTTATTTTTTCAAGCTATAGACTATAGGCTATACATTTCACAACAAATCGCACATTTGAAAATAAATTTGGGTAAAGAAAGATTGAGTTTACAACTCCTGTTGTCCTCAAAATATTATATTCTTGTATGAATTAAACTTTTCTTAAAATTTCCTGGTATTCATATAAGAATATATGTCATATCCTGTCCATATTTAAAAAAACAACAACATATGTTTAAATCCAAGATTTATATCTTCGTAATCTAAAAGGTTGTTTTCAAACTATAAACTATATATTTCACAGCAAATTGCACATTTACAAATAATTTTTGGTAACGAAAAATGAATTTTGCAGTTCATGCTGCACTCAGAAAGTTATTTTCTTACACTAAATACTTCTTTCATTAAATTTCCTGGAATGTATATAAGAAATTATGTCATATCCTGCTCATATTTTAAAAGAAATATTTTTAAATCCAAGATCAGTATTCTTAATTTACGAGGTTCTGTTTTAAAGGGAAAAAAACAGGAACTATGAATTAAATATTTCACAGCAAATCGAAGATTTGCGTGTAATTTTGGGTAAAGAAGAATGAATCTTACAATTCTAGTTGTATTCAAAAAGTTATTTTCTTGTATAAAATAAATCTTTCATTAAATTTCCTGGAATGCATATAAGAAATACGTCATATCCTGTTCATATTTAAAAAAAATATATTTAAATCCAAGATCGGTATCTTTTTAATTTAGGAAGGCTTTTTTAAAAAGAAAACTATAGACTATATATTTCACAGCAAATCACACATTTGCAAATAACTTTGGTTTAAGAAGAATGGAGCTTACCACTCCTGTAGCACTAAAATAGTCTTATATGAAATATATAAAAATAAATATATAAAATATTCTTATATAAAATAAATTTTTCATTAAATTTCTTCTTATGCATATAAGAAATTATATGACTAGACTAGAAGTGCCGAATATAAAGTTGTCGAAGTGTTACGAGTGTTACGAGATTTGAGAGAAATTTAATTTAAACTAAGAACACTATTATGAAGGATAATTTGAAACAATTGGAGCTTAACCGAAATTTTGAGCTGATAAATACACTGTTAGAAGATTTCGAGCATGTTGAACTATAATCTCGTTTAAATTTGTTACACTTTGAACATCGTGCTAAGTTGACTCGTTATCGTAAGTCATTAAAAATGTTTTCGCCATGCTATTGTTTAATTTAACACCTTATTAAGATGCAGCGAATATGCACTGTTTAAGTTAAAATCATTTTGGATCAATGTTGAATTAGTTTATCTAAAATTGTAGGTTCGAAACTTTTTATGGTTTCATAGGTTCGAAACTTATTATGGTTTTTCAAGGCAAAGATATTTTGGTTGAATATTTATTTTTTATATTTCTGAATTTGTAGGTTCAAAACTCATTATGGTTTCGTAAGTTCGAAACGTATTATAGCTTTTCAAGGTAAAGATATTTTGGTTCAACGTTAAACTAATTTTTCTGAAATTATAAGTTCGAAACCTATTATGGTATAGTATTGAACAAATTTTTCTAAAATTGTTGGTTCAAAACCATAATCCTTAAGCTATTAATCCCTTATGGACTGCTTCGGTTACCTTTCTGTAAATTTTTACATGGGGAACTTTTTATGTAACTTTTATGGGGAAATTTTTATGAAACTTTTATGAACTTTCATTGAGAACTTTTTATGCAACTTTTATGAACTTTCATGGGGAACTTTTTATGTGACTTTTATGAACTTTTATGGAGAATTTTTATGAACTTTTTATTCTCTACAAACTTCAAATTTGGCAGAATCTTTAAATTTGTCACGTATTTTAAAGCTGCAAAAATAAACAGTGAAAGATCACAGAAAAAAATATGCTCAAAGCTACCAGAATATGGTAAAATGTTTCGCGTTTCTGGCTCTTTGGGAATACCAAAAAGTTTGGTAATGATTTCGGTGAAATTAACAATAAAATATGGTTTTATAATTTGCGATAAAATCTGGTAATATAATCATGATATTTGAGACCATGACTTAAAAAACATTTATTTGGTTAAATTTACTTTTCAGTTTTGTATTTTTTGCTAAATGTGAGGTAATAAGAACTATAATTTTGAAAACCAGACTTTCCAGTATACCATTACCAAATGAACGGAAAAATTACCAAGTGATTTATTTAAATACCGTAAATTTTGATTTTAATAACCAGAATTATGATATTTTTTACCAGAAACGGCATAACCATACAGCATGGTAATTTTACCAAATTATTTTTCTCCGTGAAGTGCATATCTTCCATATGTGGGTTTTAAATAGTTTTATAAAAGCGATATATGTATGCATTATTTTCAATATACTTTTGGCATTTTTTGTAACCAAATTGCAATTTGTTTTTTAGAATGGTGACAGTATTCCGAAAAACCGTCCAAAATTTCAGGAAACCAACGGTGTGGATGTTGGTGTGGTCATACCTGAAAAAGGAGCCACTCAAATAAAAGTAAGACATTATTTTTTTACATAAAAAAAGAGAAAAGAAGCTTGCAATATGATCATGCTTTTTTGTTTACACCATTCCAATTAATTGTGATCTTAAGTAATAAAAATTATTAACAGTGTAATATTATTGCAAATTTAACGGTGCTCGTAAAATGCTGCTTAGTTTTCACTATGTACTAAAAAAAGGGATGCTCATTTATCACGAAACTTTCTTCATTTTTGCCGAAACCGTTTCCTGGTACATGCTCCGAGAAAACATTTTGTCAACGTGACGAAATAACTATCTTCTCCGACGAGACGAATTTAATCAAAATTAAGGAAATATTTAGTAATTATATTTTTTTCTTCCGAAACATTTCGTATAGCCTATTGTATTAAACTTTTCCAATGGTCACTTTAACATGGGCACCATATAAATGTAACATCACAACAAGAACAGGTAGAACAGAGAGATAAATTACACCCATGTCCGAAACGGGATTCGATTCCAGATCTTCTTATTACGAGATCAACTCCTTGCCTACTATATAGGCTTGTCAGATGAATTCGCCGCTTTATTTTCGATTGTCTAGTTCATATTCTAGTTTCGTCATTCTAGTTAACAATCTCCCAGAAAGCACTACGATCAGGTTTCGAATTGAGGAAACAATTTCGGCATATATTTGAGAGTTCGGGTTTCGTTACAAACCACATGATTTCGCGATGAATTGTTTCTCAGAATTAACGAACTGCTGCTCAACGACTGCTGAACCGTCAAAAGTGAGAGTTTTATTTCTAAGAGTGGGGTGTTATAAGATAACAGTTGAACATGCGCTTCATTTAAATTGAATGATATAATTTAAAAAAAAATCCGTGTCAGTCACTTAGAAAGAGCTGACCATTTGCAGGATATAAAATTTTGAAACAAAATTTTAGTCTAAAAAAGTCAAAAGATTTGTGGTCATCATTGAGGCACGTCTGCAATAAGGCTTTATGTTTTCAAAATTTAAAGTGACTGATAAAAATCCATGTGTGATAAAAATTACCATAATTTTAGTGGTTTATATCATTGACAAAAATAAATAGAATATTTTTTATATCCCAGCTCTGAAAAAGTTTATTAACTTTTATTAAGTGAGAAGGGAGTGATTTTGATTTGTCATTTTTGATTGATTTTGTAAAAAAAAAAAGAAATTTCATTTATGAATAACTGTTTCTCTTAGATTTAAATAACTGCATATAAGAATAAATTTGAAAAATTATTGGTTGGAAGTGAATTGTGTTTGGAAGATTTTACTTTAAGCGTAGAAAAAGACATTTCAAACTGTATTTCCTAACCATAAATTATTAAAATGCTAAATATAATAATTTTCATTCATTTTTACCAAAAGAAATACAAAAAAGAAAAATTATTAAAAATATGTTTAATAAAAATTCTGAGTCAAAAGTTAAGCAATGCTGTACTGAATATGAATTTTCTATTTCTTTAAAATCTGTTTTACACAGTTCTAATATCAAATAAAGACTTACTAGGTAGTGATTACCAATTGAAAATATTATTCATATAATTTCAAATTTATTGCCCTCTAAGCATCAAATTTATTGCCCTCTAAATTTTCAACCCACTAAGCGTCAATTCCGTTTTTTCCCAATATTGTTATCTTTATCAAAAACTCGATTTTCTCTATATTCTTCAATGAGAAAGTAAAGCATAACAAGAATTTATGTGCAATTTTGGCAGGGTTCAAAGTATGGAAAGTTTATTAAAACCAAATTAGACGTCACTAGAACAAACTAGACGTCACTCGAAAAAAATCAGTTGTCAATAGAAACAATTAGACGTCACTTGAAGAAATTAGACTTAATTAAAACAAGGTGGACGTCATTAGAAAATAGACGTCAGAATAAATTAGACATCATGAAAACAAATTGAAATATGGTAATCATTTTATCAAATATTTGCCAAAAACCAATTAGTTTCAGTTGAAAAATTCGCCATAGAGAAGATTTTGTTATACAGAGGTTAATTATTTTTGAAGTTGTTTACGTAAATATTACAAATTTTTAATGAACTTCAAATCTATATATTTATGACTTTTTATTGAAAATTACATTAATACTTGCTTAAATTTATTAAAACTAATAATTCTTATTGCAGAATTAAAATGCTCGGATGTGAAGGCAGTTCTGTAATTTAGAGAATAATATGTATAAATACAAACTAATGTTTATTTTACTTAAAAAATAAGTAATTTTACATTGCTTTGAATTTCATAATGTTAAATTTTTATAAAAAAAAATTCACTTTTTAAGAAGAGGTCAAAAATAAAGTCTGGCACCGTTTAATCTGTTTGGAAACCTCTATTAATGGTTTCAAATGATCGGAGCATTTCATCGCATAGTAGTCTATGATGCATCTTCAATTCGTAGTCGGAATCACTGTCAGATCAGTTTCTTGGACTTCATCGCTGCCCCTTACACCTTTGAAAATCTCTTCATTTGTAAGATATGAAGCAATCAACAATTCTTCGTAAACATCTGTTATTTTTTCCATTTTAATGTGCCAACGTATTCCATGATTCCAACTTTCAACTTCAACTTTTTATAAAAATAACAAAAACTAAAAATAAAAACGCCAGAAAATTCTCGAAAAGGATTAAAATTAAAAAGGCTATGATCTGAAAAATTCGTTATATGGAGACTACCACTTCGTCGTATGGAGAATAATTTGAACATTATCGAACGTTCCCATTAAAAATTAATCTCGTTACAGAGAGAAATATGCTGAAAGAATACTTCGTTGTAGGGATACCTTACTGTATTTGATTTGATTACTGCCTCACAAAAAAACTACTTATTTCAAAAGATATTTTTTAAAATGAATTTTGGATATATTTAATACTATCTTAAGTTACCAGAAAACACATATAATGGATTTATTGGATGATTTTATTTTAAAGCATCGCTTGTTCAACAAACTATATAAATATTTTATATTACTTTTAATATAATGATTTAAATATTCAGAAAATTTTTAACATTCTTTTATATGTTGACTACTTATATGTTCTTTTATATGTTGATTATATTTTTAATACTTTACCAGATTGCGAAAAAGCACATCATAGCTAAGGTATTAGATAATTCAAAAAAAAAAAACAAAAAAAAAAACTGAAGGTAAAAGAACTTTTTAAGAACTTTTTCTGTGAAGAGTTGTTGCGAGTTCTTTAACCCCTTAACGATCGGTTAATTTTCAAGAAAACGGTCATAAAAGTGCCTATTTTTTTGGCTTTTGTATTTGTATTACGTATTTGATTAGTATTGCAACTAGTTTAAAATAAACTAACTATCTACAATTACATTAAAAATATCCTGGTACTGCCATCAGGTGTGTAAAATGAGAAATAAAATGTTTTCCGGGCAAAAGAAATGAATTAGTTTTATTCTTATTGGCG